>NC_056750.1:495805799-495899801 GCF_019279795.1 Protopterus annectens
AGTGTCTTGGGTCCTGCCAGAGTACACCTTGCGTTTTTTTAAACAGGGTCGTGTTATCCGTTTACTTGAATAACAAAAAAAAAATGCAATCAGATAATCGTTTAGAAAGGAAATTTTTGTTAGTCTCTGGTCTTTTTTTCTGTTTGGAAAAGGAGAAACAATTGGTCATCTTTTCTATGAGCTTTGGTCCTGTCAAGACAGAATTTACCCTGTCTATGCATGTCCAAGCAAGTTAGACAGTATTCAACTCAGCTGGGAAATCTTGGAAAGCATACCAGTAGATGAGTAGATTCATTCAGTTTGGTTTGCATAGATATTTTGGGTACAGAGGAAGGGTTAGTTCTCAAAAAACACTGTCTGTGTGAAATATAAAGTAAGGGGTATTTATTTATAAGATCACGTCTGCAATACTGAAACTCTTCTAGCCAATGCTATTGCCACGAGAAACAAGGTTTTCCCAGACTGAAACTTCAAATCAGATGAAATTGCCAGTTCAAAGGGAGGTGCAATCAATTTTTCTAGTACAATATTCAGATTCCCAAGGAGGGCATGGAGGATGTAATGGAATTCTACAGAATGTCTTACATAGGTTATGTGATGCTAATGAGGAAGCATTGAGCCCTACGTGAAAGGACGAAATTGCTGCAAAATGCACCTATGTGGAAACATCGTGAGCCCCTTTCTGAAAAACATCTGACAGTAAGGTATGGACTTGGGGAAATTGGAGCTAGAAACAGGTCAGTGTTACAATCATTTACCCAAACTAAAAACTTATGCCACTAGATTTTCCTAGTACAAGGTTTTGAGCAGTCAATAGCTCTTTCACTTGAAATAGGAACTCTGGTTCTCTGACTATTATTGGAATTGGAGAAACCATGTAGTTACCTTGAGGGGCTGAATGTCTAGATAAGGCTGGATGGATGGGTGTAACAGCAATTTTGGAAGCTGTGGTTAAACAAGGGATCGACTTGTGAGCTAAGGCCATAGCAGGGGAGACCAAATCTGGTATGACCAGAGCAAGGCTATGAGAATGACCTTGGCTTAGCACATCTTGGTTTTCTGCAGAAATCTGGATATTGGAGGAAATGAAGGGAATGCATAAAGGATGCCTGGGTGCTACTCACATTAGAATGTGTCTCTTGGTGAATATCCCTGCTGACGGATGATGTATTAAAAACTGTTACATTTGGTAAAACAAAGAAATCACAAAATTGAATCTTCCATGTACTTACTCATTGAGATATCATTCATGAGGGAGCTTTGTCTGCTTAACCTTTCTGAAATCATAGTCAATGCTCCCAGGATGTGCATTTCCTGAGAAAGTAATGTGAAACTATAGCCCATTCCCATACTCTTATAGCCTCTCAACAAATGGGATAAACCAAACAACAAATGGGATAAGAATGGGTTCCTCCATGTTTGTTGATGTATCTATGCTGAACCTTGGGGGAGATGGTCTTGAAATGCCTACAACACAAGGAATGCCACTTTCAATGCCAAGACACTGATGTGCAACTTGCCTTGTAAGTGTTCCACATTCCATGGACTATCCTGTTCAAAAATTGTTCCCCACTCCAAAGATGTATCCATGGTTACCAAGGTCATGGGTATGTCCTGGAGCTGAGACTGTGTGGGTCTATCCACCAGGACAGGAATGTTTTGCAGAGTTTGGAGGGTTTGGTGGTCTTTACCATGCAGTTTGTTGCTTGATCTCATTGTACTTTCAAAGCCCCTTGCAAGATACCCATTTTCATTCATTGGTTAATAAGTAATTATTAGGCAAAAGGGGTTTGGTGGTCTTTACCATGCAGTTTGTTGCTTGATCCCATTGTACTTTCAAAGCCCCTTGCAAGATACCCATTTTCATTGGTTAATAAATAATTATTAGGCAAAAGGCCCTAGGAGGCCTTTTAATCCTATTTGTAAATGAATGGATAGATTAACCATGGGCAAATAGTTTCAGCTGACCATATTTTCCTATTTATACATGACAGGTTGCATTACTTGGGTGGTTATAGCTATATAAATGTGGTAGAACATTTACAAGCTATCACAGTCTAAAAGGGACCTAGATGCCAGTCCAGGCATAAATTTCACATTCCCCATCCTTTGGACAAGGTTGTATTTGAATAGGGTCAGGGACAAACCTTTCTTCATATGGATGGGAAGACTGTTCTATAGGTGAAGTCGTTCAGACACATACCTATCTCCCCAGTGTGTTCTATTTATGTTGCAACTAAGGTTAAGGCCCTTCAGTCAAGTGTTTCTAATACTGTTAGAGTTACAGATGTGAATCAAGTCCATCAGTAGAGGATCAGATGCTGCCTTTTAAGCCAGGCATAGATCTCCTCTCAGCAGCTTATAGGACATGGAGTATAGAGATATGGCTTTGAGAAAATCTGCATATTCTATGTGGATTATGCCTTGTATTTTTTTGTGAGGAACATTTATAGGTGTTGTAGTTGTTGCAAATGCTTCGTAAGGTACATTGTACTTGATGATCTGCAGACAATGACATCTCTGAAAGTTTTCAAAAATATAGCTGAACTCAAAAATGGCCAAGGAATCCAGTAAAGTAAATGAGAAATATACTGGATTCCTTGTCCATTTTTGAGTCCACCTGTATTTTTGGAATTATTTGCTTAATTTTATTCTGTGGGCTTAAATTCTGATAGCTGTTGGAGGTTTTTTGTTACAATATCTCTTAACACTTGTTTATAAGTTGCTCTATGTAGATTAATTTCCTGACAACAGTACACACACAGCAGTCAACTCACTGCCCTCATATGTTCCCACTGGGTCAAATCTTAGGGATGTAGCATCCATGTGGTAACTCACAGGAGTGTCTGCCTTATTCAAAGGATACTATTATGCTTTTTTTTTGCATTCAGTTTTAGACCATTATTCTTGTACAAATAGTTTGTGACAAACCTTCATGAGGGATATTTGTATTCTTAGAGGATGATATAATTGCACTGACTCTGCAGCCTTATGCACACTTGGTGAATCAGAGGCCTTTGACATTACCGTTGGCCTCCAAGAAATAAATGTCAAAAAGAAGCAGCTCCAATACTGAGCCCTGAGGTACTCGAGTGATGACTGTTCTTTTTGTGAAGATGGCAATCCCTGTCCTGGCTTCCTGTACCCTACCTGTGAGTCAGTCAGCTATCCAGCAAGGGATATAGAGATTTACTCCTAGTTTTGTGAATCTGTTGACAATGCCTAAATGAGGAATAGTATCAAATGCCTTAGGCAGGTCCAGATAGACAGTGTATCACATTTTGTCTGTATCTAATGCTTTGGTGTCTCTCTCGAAAAAGTCTACAAGGTTGAGCAAGCACGATCTGCCCTTGATGAATTCAAACTATGTTGGATCTAGTGTCTAAACATTTCCTGTATCTGTATTTATAATATCCATAGCCTTGCAAATGAGACTAGTCACTAGATTCTAGACGTCTGGATAGGTCATTTGTCATGCTATTTAGAAGGCATCCTGGAGTATTAAAAGGGCCCCTAGATGTAGTATTTTATACATTGGAGAGTATACTGAGGACCTGTTTGCTAGTAATATCCAGGGGAGTTATGGTCGAGGGCATCTCTTTCAGGGTTGATGGGGGGGGGGGTTGAAGCTGGAGCTAAATCTTTTAACCAGTAGGTTTGCTATATCTTCTGGTTCAATATAAGTGGTTCCATTTACAATGCACTTGGCATCCTGTTGGCTATTACTTTTGAGGTTGCAGATGTAGATGATGAAGGCCTTATGGTTCTTCTTTGCCTGAAAGGCTATCTTCACTTCAAAGTTGGCTTTGGTGGACTTGATAACTGACTCCTGAATCGCTTATTTATTTTGATAAGGGATTTTTTACCCTCAGTGCTAAATTCATTGTCCTTCCTGGATTTGGCCACATTTTTTTTCCTTTTGTTATACAATTGGTTAATACTGGGATTCTGCCATGGCAGCTTTTTCTTTGATGTGCACCTATGTTTATTTTGTGTGGGTACCACTGTCTCAGTGCAGTTGTTTACATGATGGTGTAGGGTTTCTGTTAATATTTACACATAGGCAGTGGAGTTCATGCATTTTTGGGGAACTTGAAATACTGCTGGAGTATCAAACAATAGTAGGAAGTTAGCTTTGGAATAATTTCTAAATGTCTGAGGGTTAGATCAGGTCATAGTTTTAAGCTTAATTTCAAAGGAGACCACTTTATGATTTGACCTGACAAGTGAGGATGTCACACAAAGGTGGATACAAAGTTCTCCCATGTTTGTGAATATAACATCAAGAATGTTGTCACCTCTAGTGGATGTACACTCTAGCTGGTCCAGAGCATTTGTGTTGACAAAGTCCAGGAATCTCTGGGCCTGCGTAATGGGAGATGTGTATGTTTCTCTGTCTATAGTGGTAAAGTTGAAGTTGCCCAGGATTATAGCGCTGGGTTCAATGGTGAGTGACTCCAGTAGGTTTACGTATGTGGCATGGGTATCCCAGGTCATACAGGAGGATATACAGTTTGCAGTAGTATTGTATGGGACTTTGCTTATGGTGAGCAGGATGTGCAGAAGCTCAATTTAGTCATACAGCTTAACCAGTTCTGAGGTGTGACTGTTTTTGATGAAAATAGAGACATCTCCACCTTTTGTTCCTTTGTGCATGGTAGCTGATCTAAGTGTGTGGAAGGCATTATAGCCTTGCTCTCTGTGGCTTTAAACCATCTCTCTAACTACACAGATGTCTACATTGTCCAGTGTGAGGAGCACTTCAAGGAGTGGAACTTTCTGTTAAGACTTCTTGTATTCAGCAGTAATATCTTCACATTGTCCTTGGTAAGTTTTATTATGTTGGAAGGTTTTTCATGTTAGCATCGCCTAAAAAAGGCACTATGGAGTGGACAAAGTTTTAGCCAATATTCAGAAGCCCAAGGGGGAGAGGCACAGCCCATCCTTGGCAAAGCAGTATGCTCTGTCAGACATATCCTCCCACACTGACAAGTATTGTACCCCCTTTAAATGACACCAAAAACTAAGCCAAGTGTTAAATTATCTTTTGCTCATTTTGTAGCATCATCCTTAGAGAAGGTAGAATGCTACTCAGTGATAGGTTCATATAAGCCTGGGGCACACAGTCCAAGAACTTCATCATGTCCCTCTTCATACAGTCGAGATATGCATCTTAGGCTATTTACACACACATGAACAATGACTAAGTAGTACTGGTACTTGTGGCTCAATGATCTGAGTGCATGCATTATTTGGCCAATTTGGACTCCTGATAGGCAGCTGACCATGACCCTCTCCTTGCTCAGCTTGATGAGTGGAACATCTGTGTGTCTCACAATGGAATCTAATATGACTAGAGCATTAGCTCATGTGGAGGTTTGCCTTATGGGCTTATGATTTGAGATACCATGCACTGAAGGCCTGCGTGTTATAGTGTAAGCTACTTTGGTAGATTATTTTATGAGGTTGTTAAGAAGCCCCATTGTTATAAGGTTATATGTTATCTAGGAAGTCTTTGAGCTTTGGGTACATTGTTTTTTAGAACCTTAGCATATGTCAGTCTGTGTGTTATGTCAATAATGTCAGTAGCATGCAACACCACATTCTACCTATTACCCTCATATAATGACCTAGTGTACGTCAGTCTATGTGCTAGGTCATTAGTGAGGATAATGACCTAGCACATACCTGTTTTGGCTGTTTAGGAGAGTCTTGCCTCCTATAAAGACTATACATAATTACACTGTATTCAAATGTTTAAGAATTACATAGTTGTCAGTGAACATGAGACAATCATTACATTGTCTCAGTATATCCATTTCCACCAAGCTGGCTGCAAAGGCAGAAGGAAAGTGCTTAACCACTGTTCATATATATACTCACAGGAAATGCTCTTTTATACTAAAAAAACAAGGCTACTCTCATGAAAGAGAACTACAAGTAACATATTTTGAATTATCAATTTCACCAAAGAATTATAAAGAATTTTTATAACAACAAAAGAATTTTGTTGGATAATCCTAAACTTATCAAATTGAGAAATGTATTGCCAATGACTCTGAAATGCAGTTACTAATGATGTTACACTGAAAGGATAACCTGAGCAAAGTTCACTGCCACGGACAGAAATTCAGTCATATTTTTCTTTCAAGGAAGAAATAACTTGTGTAAAAGATTCAATACTCAAAGCTGTTAAAATATTTTTTGCTCAAATGAAAAAATAAACTTTGTGTGGATACATAAATCACATCTAGGAAGGGTAAAGTGCACAGAAAGAGCAAGTGATAACAATATATTGGTCAGGAATGCTAACTCAGACTCAACATGTAGTGCAGAGAAGTGTCACGTGCAGACTCTACTATAACAATCCACAAGAAAAGATGCAATTATATCCAGTCTCAGGTCATTCACTGAGTGCAGGAAGCACTGATTTGTTTCAGTATAAAGTAGATATGTATATCATATGAGTAGATTATTACTACAAGCACCACACCAGACTAATAGACAAAAGTGAAAATTTGATTACTGCATTAAAGCTGATGTTTTCAAGAGAGAGAATAGTCTAAATTTTCAAATCTAATGAAAGTTCACAATACAAAATACATGAATGTATTATATTTGTGCATGAATTGGAATTCAGACACACAATATTCCCAGTCCACAATATTCAGAAATGAATGGGCAGAACTATTCATTGAATCTCGTGAGAAAAAGCTGTAGCCATGGCAATGAGAAGTGCCAAATTGCAGTTTTGGAATAAAGACATATTCCACCACACTGTCTTCATCCCGCACCAGCTCCAGTTTCAGGGAAGGAAGCTGAAAAGTGAAGTACCTACTTTAGCACAGTACTTACGCAGGACCCATAAAGAGAGTCCTCAGTCTTGGTTCCATTATAAAGGTTTATAGGTTCATAGGGAGATACTAGGCTATCTGCCCTAGGGCATTTATAAGCCTAGCCAGAGTGTATTTGTCTTCCGCCTCCCTATTAGATTAGCCTACTGTGCCTCTGTAAAGTAGGTCACAGAAGGTACCCTTTTAAGATTAGTTTACTGTGCGTCTGTCTAGCAGGGACACTGGGGAGATCCCAGGGGTGAATTTGCAATTTCCCATCTACGCGTCCAAATTTCACTTGAAGAGGGTCAGCGAGGGGCTATGTCTAACATGAATTGGGATTCTATTCCAGAGTGAGAAGAGCCTCTGGGAAATGAATCTGTCCCTCTAGCATGTCCTATTTATTTTTGTGCTGAGGTTTAGGTCTCTGGAGCATGTAGCTCTAAGGGACTTGGATTTTTTGAGGTGGAGCATGTCCATTAATTCTGGGTTTGACATGGCTTTGTACGTCAGGCATAGATCGCCTCTGAGTAGGCGGTAAGCAACTGAGTAGAGCTGGAGTTTTTTTAGTCAAGCTGCATAGGACATCTATTTGTAGCCCATGATCCTCTTGGTGAGGTACTTTTGGGGTCTCTCCAGTTGCTGCAGGTGTCGGGTAAGGTACATCCCAAAAGGGGCATTGTATTCAATTATGGGCCTGATGAGTGATGAGTAGAGGGGCACAATGACCTCTCGATCTAGATGCGAACCCTTTCATGATAAGGTGGGCTATATAGAAGGTCTTTCTAACCACTTTGGCAACGTGATTATCAAAGGAGAGATTACTATCTACGTTGGTCCCCAAATCTCTAATTACTTCTTCCGTACTTAATGGATTACCACCTATGTGGTAATTTGTGGGCACCTTGTTTTTCCCAAAGGGGATGACTATGCTCTTTTTAGCATTTAGCTTGAGGCCATGGCTCTGGCACCAAGCATCCGTCTCTGTGAGACCCTTTTGGAGGATGCTTATGTCAGCTGGAGATTCGATTATGGCCCCCAGTTTGCAGTCATCTGCGAATTTTGTCGGCCATAATCCCCCTGTGTTAGCCTGAACCTCAGAGAAGTATATACCGAGCAAGAGAGGTCCCAGAACTGAGCCCTGTGGGACGCCACTTGTAACTGGTTTGGATTCGGACATGGCACCTGCAATTCTGACCATGTGGGTTCTATCTCTGAGCCAGTTTGCAACCCATCTTGTGATATAGGGGTTGATATTTAAGCTGGTAAGCTTATTTATGATACCCGAGTGGGGTATTGTGTTGAAGGCTTTTGCGAGGTCCAGGTAGGCTATGTGGACTACCTTGCCCTCATCTATGGCTTTGGTAACGGTTTCAAAGAAATCAACTAGGTTTAAGAGGCAAGATCTGCCCTTAACAAAGCCAAATTGGGTAGGGTCCAGTGTCTGGAGGCTCCCAATGTCTTTGTTTATGAGTTCCATGATAATACGCTCCATAGCTTTACAGACCAGACTAGTCAGGCTTATGGGGCGATAGTTTCCGGGGTCTGTTGTGGCACCACCTTTGTGGAGTGGGACCACTGTAGCTGTACGCCATTCTTTGGGTACATATCCTGTAGTAAGGCTGTTTGAACAGTGACTTAATGTGAGGGTTCAGTTCTTCTTGGAGCTCATGTAAGACACAGCCTGGGACACCGTCTGGTCCCATAGACGCTGTGTTTTTTTCTTTGGAGAGGGCAGCGTTCACCTGTGCATCTGTGATGTCAGGGAGGTTACATTCAGTTGGGATAGGCATTTGCTCCTTTGGGGGGGGGGGGGGAGTTTGCCCTGAATCTGTCTGGCAGGATGTTGGCTATGTCTGTAGGTTCGGTATATTTTGTACCGTTATGCAACAATTCAGAGCATATCTGGGAGTTTCCACCCATGTTCCTGACACAACTAAAGAAGGCCTTGTGATTATCTTTAGTGTCTAGGGCAATTTTTCTTTTGAAACTGGCCTTTGATGATTTTATGAAGGATCGAAGTTTCTTGCTAATACTGATCAGAGATGCCTTCCCTTTTTGGGATTTTGCTCTGTCATGTATTACCTTCCTCCTTCTGTTGCATAGATTATTTATGGCCGGGGTCCACCAGACCGGTCTCCTGTTTTTGGAGGAGTGAGTTTTGGTTTTATTTGGGATAACATGATCCATGCATTCCTGCAGGTGCTCAGAGAATGCATTTGTAAAGGATTCTGCAGATTGGGCTGTATTATCCTCTGGCCCAGGGGCTTTGAAGGATTCCATCTCAGTCTTGAGAAGTGCAAAGTTGGCTTTTGAGAAATTCTTTACTGTGATTTCCTTGGCTGGGGGTGGGGACGGGATATGGATGTCCAGGGAAATTTGTTTATGGTCTGGTCTTACCAATGAGGGGTTTACCTCTGGTGTGGAACATAGAGTCCCCATGTTGGTGATGACCAGGTCCAATATGTTGTTCCCTCTTGTGGGAGTAGTGACCAGTTGTTCCATTGCGTTAGAGTTTATAAATTCAAGGAACCGTTGGGCGAGGGTGTTTGGGCTTGAGTAGTTTTCCCAGTCAATGTTTGGGTAGTTGAAGTCACCCAATAACATAGTGTTTGGAGAGACCTTCATATTCTCCAGTGTTCTCAGGAATGCCAAGTGGGGTTCCTGTAATAGGGAGGGTGTTCTGTAGCAGTCTACAAACTGAAAGGCAGTTTTTCCCACTGTTAGTTGCACATGGATGACTTCCGATGCTTCGTGCAGTGCCACTAACCTGGAGGTGTAGGTATCTTTGATGAATATAGATACTCCACCTCCTTTTGTGCTTCGGTCCGAGTTTTGGGGCCGAAACGCATGGTATGAGTTATAACCTGGTAGTGCTGGGGTGCTCTCAAGAGCCTTGAACCAGGTTTCTGTTACTGCACAGACATAGATATTCTGCATACTGAGGAGAGCCTAGAGTGCGTGCATCTTGAGGTTTAGACTTCTGGCATTGAGTAGCATTACCTTTAGTTTTTTTACCCTTGGGTTGTCTATGGAGGTGGGTTTGTCCTTTGAGCCTTGCCTAAAAATGGCACTATGGGGGTGGCAAGAGCCTTGGCCAGTATACGAAAGCCTAAGGGTGACAGGTGCAAGCCGTCCCCAGCGAAGCAACATGGCTTATCGAGCATGTTATCCCAGGCTGACAGACACTGGATCCCCTTTGAATTACACCAATACTTTAGCCAGTTGTTGAAACTGATCATTTTGTCTTTATACTGTGGCATCATTCTTGGTGAGGGAAAGATGCTACTCAAGGTCAGGGTCATACCAGCCTGGGCTACATGGTCAGAGAGCTCCTCTATGTCTCTTTTCATGTAGTCCAGGGAGGTACGTCTCAGGTCATTCACACCAGCATGGACAATGACGGAGTCATACTTGTACTTGCTTTGGAGTGCGGATCCTGGCACCCAACAGGCAGCTTACAGTGACCTTCTCCTTGTTCAATCTGGTGAGCGGGAATGAAACGTTAAGTAAGTGTAAAAAATGTATGCATCAGTTTACAAGGCTACTACTGGATTATTTTCCAACTGAAGTACCTTTACTTAAGGTACTTATTCAATCAGAAGTTATTTTTAAGAAGGGATCACAATAAGAGCAAATCATAACATTTAGAATTGCCCACTATCTGTTCTGTTTTGATCAGTCCAAATTTTCTTCAGCTGTCTATTCTCCCCTATGAGGATTACTGCTAATCCTGTGCTTACCTTAGAAGACATTTACTAAAATATACGAGGCATTTGTATGCATCCAACATTGTCAGGCAACTCCCTCTGGACTTTAAACCACAGAAGACCCTTTCTTGACCAAAAAGGAAATAGAAATCCACCCTGCAAGTAATACTGCTAAGGGGAGGGCAACAGAAGATGAAGGAAATGAAAAGAAGGTCCTGAACTGCTGAAATAGTGGGGAGAGAAGTAACAAGCCTCCACAGACAGCTACCCAGACCTGAGCTGACCAAAAGCTCCAAACAAGGGGGGAAGAGGAAGGAAGGTATGAAGAAAAGTACCCCAACTGCAGTCCAGGATACCTATACTCCAAGGGAGTACAGCTAACCAGAGGTGAAGGTAGGTTGGATATGACATTGCAACAGTGATTTACCCAAATATCTACTACTATTATGGCAATTTCCCACACAAATGTACAATGTTGTTCATTTAGACTACTGTTGCAGTAGTTGCACCTACTGCGACAATTAGCTTCAAGGGGGACTGAGGGAAAGAGGGGTATTTAGTGATCAAAAAAGGTCAGTTTTCCCATGTGACTCTGGCTCAATTAGCAAGTTGGTCATCTGAGGTGTTGTCAGCAAGGGATAAGTGTGCTTATGCCAGGGGGAAAGGACATTCATCTCTGTAACCCACAAAAGGAAGTGTGGTCCACTATGAGGGAAGTAGCCTCAGATGATTCCAAGAGGGGAAGGGACAAGAGAGTAGGTCATAACATAAAAATTCCTCCCCTACAGGAAAGCATTCGCGAGTGAAACCCCTCAGGACACCATTAAAATTCATTCTGGACCAAGCCGGAAAAAAATCTGTGTTAGTCTCGGGGTTAATGAACCTTATAATGGATGAGTGAAATGGGATAAGAGCCCAGAAAGCATGAAGCAAGGAGGGAAGGAACAAAAAAATAAATAAATAAAAGGACACCTTTTTCTAAAGCTATTTACTACCATCAAAAGCATCTAATGATGAAAGCTAAGCTACATTAACAATGACTGCAAAAAAATTTCATACAAAATTACAGATTAAGCTCTTGATGTACATGACTGGTGAGTGACACAATAACATTCTGAGCTATCAGTTGTTTTAGCTCCTTTCAGAGTTTGTTTACTAGGAAATGCAATGGCTTCACTAAAGAGTTATGGGGGAACAAGTTGGCAATAAGAGTGAAATAATTTCACTGCTTATGTGGTATTTGGTTCCTGCAGTACTTGACCTGCATAGAGAAAACAATGGTTGCAATATCTGTGTTACCAGGGACATGCATCTATTACTGACCATAGTGCTGGCAGCATGATTAAAAATGGACAAAGTCCCATCTTTTGATAGTCTCTAAGTTTGAAAAAACACATGCACACATATACCTATTTGAAATTTGAATAAAGCTACTACTGGATTCATGATGCTTTCTATGGAAATTACATTGTTTTATGTCCAAATACCAAGAACCAGTAAAGGCATGAACCACATAGTCATGAAAACAACTCTGAGGTAAGTTTGGCAGTTACAATATTTTTTTCTAAAAATATTCAACATGTTCATCATGATACACCATAATACTACATTGCACAATTCGATCACTGTCATGTTACAGTTGTGGTGAGCCATTGTTGGTATGTCTAATCACTTTTCAGGATGGAATAGCTCAATGCTACTACAACAGTTTGCAAGAAGGATCTCACAGTAAATGCTTTAACTATTCTTGTAACTACTGTCAAACTTAAAAAAGTTATTGTACCTAGTCTCTGTGGAACAGAAGGTCTTATAACATCAGTGCACAAAGATGGTACATCAGTGGAGCTCAATAATCTTTGGCACACTGCAGTTCTTAAAAGTTATCAAAAAGCACTTGAGAGAATTATTCACCAGTAACTTACCACCTGTATTACAGGTGCAAACCTTCCTCCCTACTTCTAAGCATAAAGATATTTCAGTTACCATAGCTCTTGTTACCTCGGCTGACTATACTAAAGACAATTCAAATTCGAGTTCTATAGCAACAGTACTTTTCATGAACATCTCCAGGGCCTCTAATACCATCAGTCATGAGGAAACTAGTAAAAAGGCAAACTTAAATATATCTCCCATTACAATAAACAGGATTAAAAGTTACTTAACAGATTGAACATTCAGAGTTTAAGTAAGGTTCAAACTTATCACCTGAATATATTCAAACAAAAGTGTTCCATAAAGTTCAGTTCTTGGTTCCTTTTTGTTCAACTTATATGTAAATCAAATGACTGATGAACCCAATTCATCTATTCAATATGTAGCTCTACCATGTGCTGCTAAACACCACTCTATGGCAGCAAAACACTTTTGAGAAGGCTTTCTCACACTAGAGAACTGTCTGAAAAGAGTCCAACTCTCATTTGTTAATAAACACAACCACAATATGTTCTGTCCTGATCCCACTGCAAAACTTCACAATCTCCCACATTTCAGATTCTTACAGCATCAGGCAATAAAACACCCCCATACATACAGATAAAAATACCCTGGCATAATCTTAACACCATTGTATTTGAAAACCAGATCCAAACAGTTGTAAAAAGTATAATACAGCTCTTGGCAGCTCATATTAGAATAAGGTACTACCTGATTTCTACTTACCAAAGAAAAACTAATGCTCACTCTAATGCATTCCATAGCATTCTATTGCTGCACAGCTTACACAGACTTATCAAAAACCTTTATATCAAAACTGGAGCAACCCTTTCACAAAGTTGCTAAGGTTAACCTTGACTGTCCAATTAGAAGTCATATCTGTACCATCTTCACAAAATTATCCTGACCATCCTTCAGAAAGAGCTAATCATCATCTTTCTAAACCCCATCTATAACTTTCTATATCAGAATTCTGGATGCCTGAGCATCTTGAAATCTGTCAACCACATGAAAAGTGCACTAACAAAGTGCAACTATGAAATCTAACAACTCGTATGGACACCTCCCCTTCAGAAATAACACAGACAACATCTGTAGTAAGCTTCCACAATAAATTGCTGCTTAATAAAACATTAAGCATTTAAGTTTAATTTAGACTCTTCTTTAAAAAAATTGTATGCAACTGTTTAACTTAAGCTCTGAATCTGAGGAAAACACACATTTGTTAATCATATTTCTGACAAAAGAAAGGTGTTTAGCAAAGTTTTGTTAAACACCTTTCAGAACTGATGAGAACTGGTTTCACATACTAGAGTACAGCAGCAGCCAGGTCCTTATTTAAGTAATAAATTAAGTCTGTACAAAAATTCCCTAACACTAAATCTATAGTGACTAATAAATGTAGACATCCTATTGTAAAAAATAAAAAAATGCTCCTCTTTCTGACCCTCTGTTATGATTTTTAAAGGGCACTGTTATAGTTTTTATTGCTCAGAGTGAAATGAGTGGTGGGCAATTTGCAGCAAAAAAAATAACAAAATAGCTAAAGGCTGGCAAGAAACCTAAACTCTTTAACAGCAAAATTATTAAAATCACAATAAAAAGAGTGCATCAATTTTTACAGTGAATTTAAAGAAATTAACATTTATAGGATCTGAGGCATTACAAAACAACTAAGCCTAGTGGCCACCCTCCAATCTTAGAGATTAAGATTCCTTCCAAGATGGCTGCATACTGATCAACAGCATAACTTCAGCTCTCCCAGTAAAAAATTCATTTACTGGCTAGTAAATACACTGCATGGATGCCAGCAAACAAGACATTTGGAAAACCAGAAAAGGTGAAGAGAAAACAATGTCTGGGAAGGATTCTGCCAGGTGTTCAGCAAAAAGCGGTTCAAGCCCCAGCTATGGTTCAAGAGATAGCTTCCAGTAATTTAGAGGGTAAAACAAAATGAAAACTGAGTGACCTTCCAAACCTCTGGTACCAGAGGCACATGGGATATATGCAAATGACTCTTATGAACATCAGGTGTTTGAGCTAATTGGCAATTCTCTTCATTTTAATGGACAATTTCAGGCCAATAAAGACAAAACCCACCAGCTGTGGATATGCATATTTCGGCCTTGTTATGATCTCGTCAGCACAGTACAAGTAGAGTGTTTGACTAAGCATAAGAAACACAGGGCTGTTATACCCAGCTGATGTCCATTATCATTAGGGTCACTGCAAAAAAGCTAGTTCTAGCTTTGCTGGAGTTTTCATTTTGTTTTTACTGATTGGCTTTTCAGTGACCTTCTCACTTACTGTTTTAGTTTGTTGTTTGGGATATTTTTGCAGTGACCCTAATGATAATGGACATCAGCTGGGTATAACAGCCCTGTGTTTCTTATGCTTAGTCAAACACTCTGCTTGTGCTGTGCTAATGAGGTCATAACAAGGCCAAAATATGCATATCCACAGCTGGTGGGTTTGGCTTTATTGGCCTAAAATTGTCCATTAAAATGAAGAAGCAAGTCATGGGCATTCAGAATCGCCAATTAGCTGAAACACATGATGTTCATAGGGGTAATTTGCATATATCTCATGTGCCTCTGGTACAAGAGGTTTGGGAGGTCACTCAGTGAAGTTCTAGCTTTGCTGGAGCTTTCATTTTGTTTTTACTGAATTGTTTTTCAGTGACCTTCTCACTTATTGTTTTAGTAATTTAGAGGGGAAAAAAATCAAACTTAGAGATGATTAAAATAAATGAGATATCTGGGGAATATGTCAATTCAAACAACAAAGGGCTGGAAAAATATAAGAAGCTTTAACTAGTCATTCAGGTAAACTGATAAAACTGTAAAAATCAGAGACTGACATGAAGAAAATGCTGGCTGAATATGAGGTTTCTCAAGAACTGTTTAAAAATAATAGTTAGAAGTCAGAGAGCACATAGAAAACTTGAGATTTTCTGCTGTACCAATGAAACAGACTGTATTAATTTTATGAAAGTACAAATAAGCAACTGGACTAGTGCTGCACAGCAAGATTTATCTGAAAGAGCACATCGAATGTATGCTCCTAACCTAGCCATGAGAAAGCATCTAATACCTGTATTAGTAAAGATGCAACCATACCAGCAAATAGAGTTGATCCTGAAAAAACTATGGAAGAAAGGAACATTCTTAAAAACTGGAGACAACAGACACTGGAAAATTATTATTCACTGTACAACAGGCAGAGATTTATTCCAGCAATTAGGGAATGTCAAGAGGCAAGTATGAAATTCAAGCTGCTGCATCCAACTGTCTTCAAAGTTTTTTTCCCTAGTATTAAATTCACTTTTTGCTGCAGAGCAGGCTAATGTTCCAAAGGAAAATGCTTTATACAGAAAAAAGCACAGGAGTTGCTATGAGAATCAGCAGTACCTTGGACTTGAACCAGGGTCTGGTGTCAGGAGATGGAGATGAACAGGACGAAAATGACCAATAACTCTGAAATTAGTGAATAAATGGAAGACTATAAAGCATCTTATCATATTTGTTAAATATGATTTTGCAAGAAAAAGTGGCCAAAAACATTGAACTTCTGTTGCCCTTGGTAAACCTGTGGTTGGACTGTAAAGTATATACCCCCCCACTTTATATCATTAATGTTTAGAAGGATACCAAAAAGTAGAAAACTAACTATAAGTACATTTTTTATTAGTGCTTGCATAAAACATTTCATGATAAAAACTGCATATTATATGCAGTAAAACAGTTTTGTGTAGTGTGTAATCGGGGGGGGGGGTATTTTCAGTGACTGTTGCATGTGGTATAAATAACAAGTGTAATGTTTATATGCTGTGATACTGGGCTGCTGGAGTGGGAGTGGGGTGTAAAAGTGCACTAACTATATATACAATTAAGATTTTTTTTTTTTTTTTACTTTACAAGGGGTGCCTTAGCAAGCATGCAGGTTTTAACAATAAGTTCCATGGCCCAGTCCCCTAGCCAGGCAGTAAATCCACAGGTTTCAGTAGTCAACCATAAAGGAGTAACACAGGCAGGTAGAAATACAAACACAAGTCTTAGTGCAACAATCTCAAATCACACTAAGCACTTTCATCCCAAATGGTGCTACAAGACTTCATCAGTGTGTGATTGCCTGTAACATTTGTTACTCCTTTATGGTTGACTACTGCGTCTTTGTGGATTTACTGCTGCCTGGCTAGGGGACTGTGCCATGGAAATGGTTTATCATTTTGTTTTTGTACTACTTTGGATTTTAAAAATAAGACAAAATGATGAAAGCCACGAAAATTCTAAGCTTCCTCCATCTACAAAAATATTAGCTTATTTGTTTTCCATTGGCAAATGTTCAATGTAGTTGAGACGTCTGCATCTGAGGGCAGTTGTGCATTCTTTTCTGAAATAAATGTACAAACACTCATTGCTGAGTAAATTTCTATGAAGACAAGCTGCCTGCAGGTGTAAGCAGTTATCTTGAGAATTCTGAGTATACTTAGCTGAGGGAAATGCAAAGTTTAAAAGGTACAATGGCAAACAGTTCAGGGAAAAACTTATGTTTGAAATAATGGAAGTGAATAAGAGTTAACCTCCCTAACAGCCTTAATACCTTAATGCAGTTAATAGAGCAGTATACAATTTAATTTTAAGATAGCCAGTGAACTTTTTCTTAGGATTAAAACTTAATGTTTCCTGAAAGGATACACATTGTTTTCATATCTGAGAGGGGAAGAGAGAGAAGAAAAATAACAAAAATGGGAGCACAGGCTGTAGCATGAGCTTTAGCATAGTTAACCTTAATTTTAGGTTAGATAATGCCTGTAGGTGCAACCATCAATTTGGGGCAACTCTTCCCTTCTGGAGGGTTAAACTTCACGTATTGAAGATGTACATACATTTGTGTGTTTGCTCCAAGGTAAAAGTGGATGGGGGTATTTTTAGTTTTCTGTTTGAGAGTTTTCGTTAAAACAAAAAGTGTTGAAAAAGGTGACACATTCAAATGGAGATGAAAAGAAACAACTGTACAAAAGATCAGCCTGCCAAACATTAGTATATGCATGTAACACAAAAGCTGGAAATACATATTCAAAAAACTGTCATGTATAATAGTGGGAACAGCAGTTTTTTATCATGATGTCCATGCCACCCATATTATCCTGGAATGTGGATGGCACTACAGGCATGGATAAAAAGGAAACAGTATTGGATTATTATTAAGAAATGTAGTGTGAAGTACAAATAATGCTGCAGTAGACACATTTGGAAATAAATTGGCATGTGAATTTGACAAAGGATTTCAAAATAGATATTCATCAGAATATCAGGGGCAGGGGAAAAAATGGGGCTAATTATACTAATTACTAAAGAGGCTCCAATAATGATAGATGAGTGGGGGGGAGATAAATGGTAGATCTGTGGTAGTAAGGGGTTATTGTTAAAGGAAGAGGATTAAAAATGGCATGTATTTATATTCCACTGAAAACTGCTAGTATGGAGCTTTAGGAAAATTTTGGGAGAAATAATCAGCTTTTAGCAGGGAATATTATTTATAGGTGGGGACTGAAATTTGATTTGTAATAGTGAGAATGTATTGGGGGACCTAGAAGGGACAATATAACAAAGATAGTCGATTTCTGAAGAAGTTTATGAAAATATTTGGTATGGAAGAAGTGAATTCAATAGTAGGAACTTGGACAGAATTTATATATCATTTCCCAAGGTACCATAACTGGGCTAGAACAGACAGAAATTACATTTTCACAGGAACATGTACATTTAATTGAAAGCTTTGACACAGATCCAATAAAACTATTATCTGATTGTGCAGCAATAAAAACTAAGGTAAAAATGAAGGGCAATGAAGTAAAAATATGACACTGGTGATTTCCTATCTACCTGTTAAAAAGAGTGGAAATTATTTGAGAGTTATTCAGGAAGATATAAATATCTTCAGAAGCTAGTGACAGTGATAAAAATGATAATGGAGTTTAAAAAATAGGGTTGAATTAAAACAGTAAGATATATGGTTAAGAAGTAATATAAATTACTTAGAGGGGCTAAAAAAGGTTACATTATTACAGAATAAGGGGATCCTAAAGAGCAAGAGCAGAAGCAAATGCAGAGTGCTAAAGAGAAAAAGGGAGTATCTGACTAATGTGCATAAGCTTAAAAAGATCTCAGTTAAGCAACTGTGTTTTGCTAACAACTCTAGAGCAAAGAAACTTTTGGCGCAACTTAGGCCATAGAATGTGGAAAGAGTTCTCACCAAACTTAGGGAACCTACAAGAAATATATGCGGAGATCCTGTAGATGTTTTAGAGATATTCCAGAAATTTTATAAAAAATTGCATACAGCAGAGAAATGTGGAAATCAAGAAGGAGCAGAAATGAAAATAATTATGACAAGGTTAGAGGCAGACGTGTTTCAACATCTAACACGGTAGTAGGTGATGAGAGGTAAAAACAATGATTTATAATCAATCTTCAGGAAAGTCTCCAGGAACAGATGGCATTCCTGTATAAGTCTGGAAATTAGAATGGAAAAAAGTGATAAAGATCTAGAAGATTTTAACAGTATTTTAAAGGAGGGGAAGCACCAACATCTTATATGAAAGGCATGGTGGCTGTTACCTAAAGATGTCAAACATCCTTCAGATCCAGCTTCACATAGACCCAGTTCAATTTTAAACTAAGATTATAGTGTGTTCATGTCTATACCAGCTAAAAGAATGGCAAAGATGCTACCAAAATTGATAGATATGGATCAGTGTGGTTTTGTGGAGGGGAGGCAAACATTTGACAACATTAATAGAACAATGATAATCCCGTGGAAAGCAGAATGTAAGAAAATATGTCTGTTATTGGTGGGTCTTGAGGCAGAGAAAGCATTTGGCACAGTAACCTGGGGATTTTACAAGTAGCACACTGGAATTTGCATTCTCTGACACAATAATGTTAACAGAAGGATATATGAAAGCAAGAATTAAAGTGCCAGGGTTCCTCTCAGATAAGCTGTGTTTGAACAGAGGAACTCTTTCCGCTTTGCTATTTCCTTTATATTTAGAGCCATTGGCAAAGAAAACAAAGTACTCAGAAATACAAGGATATAACTGGTAAGATAATCAAGAAAAGTTGGTTTTATTTGAAGATGATATTTTGTACATGATAAATTCAGAAAGGACATCCTCAATGGTGTGGAACATTTTGAGGCAGTTTCAAGTCTTTTCAGGATATAAAATTAATGAAAATAAGACAAAGGTTATAGACAAATTATGTACCCATACATTAATTGGTTTAGCAATATCCATATTTATGGGGACACGATATGATGACGTATTTTGGAATATGGCAACTAAGGATATGTGGGAACAGACTAAAAAGATGATACAGAAACTGGAAAGTCTTTTTTTATGGATATGGATAGTAAAATACAAGCAGTGAAAGGTGTTTTTTGTCCCTTTAGTTTTGTACACAGTTCAGCTATACTTTTATCAAGGAAAGTTTGTGGACAATAATTATTAAATAATTTAAGGAATGTATCTGGAAGGGAAAGAATGCAAGAGTTAAGTGGGATAAGGTGATCCCTCCAATAGAATAAGGTGGTTTGGGTTTAACTGATTTGAAAGGTTATTTTAGAGATACACAGTTAAGACTCCTATGCATAACACAAGCAGAAGTGAAAAGGGATGATGAAGAAGCAAGAGGAAAGTTCAAGAAATACCGAGAGAAAGAGAGAGAGATTGGGATTTTGGATGCAGATCCTTAAGGAGAATAATAACCATACAGAATATTATATTCATAAAGTAGCAGAAAGTATTCCAAGAACTAAGCCAATGTGAGAAGGAAGAAAGGAAATGTTGCCAGTAGGGATGACTGCAAGTAGAGGTACAGAAAACAGGCAAGAGGGAATTTGAATTTACTGGAGAAACCTAGCAAAGGAACCAAGATAGTGGGAGCAAATAACTCAAGCAGGAAAGGTAATAGTGTGGGATGAGGCCAAGAAGACATTTGTAGTTTAAAGGCTACCTCCACTACCAGGGCTTGATTTCATACTACAGGGAAGTGGAAAGGGATAGGGGAATTTTAAGTGAAAGACATGTTCTGGTAGAAATTTTAGTTGAATCTAGAACAGAAGCAGATGTAAAAAGAGGATAATTAGTAGGGCATATAAAATATTGCATGATAACTATAAGAATTTATCAGAGAAGGTTAGAAAAGATTGTGAAGCGAGACTGGATAAGCAGTTTACAAGTAAACAAGGGAAACCATGTATGGCTCCCAAGTATGTAACCAAGTCCAGAAGATTTAAGGAACTTTGCTTGGAAGTGTTTGCATAGGTATTTTTATACCCCAAGCAGATTTCAAAGAATTTTTCCTCAGGTAGATGACAAATTCTGGAGGTGTGATACAGAAGAAAGATTTAACTAGGAGCATATGTTTTGGGAATGTAATTAGCTGGCAGATTTTAAAAATTCCCTAAAGAGTACTCTAACAGAAATATTGGGTGAGCAAATTACCAAAGGAAATGATTCTTTTGAGCTGGGAAACAGGATCTGAACTGTCTGGACATAGTAAGGCCTTATTAAGTTTAATTCTGTTGGCTGTAAAAAAAAAAATACTAGAACATGGAAATCAAAGTTTACTCCAACTGTATTTGAGGTACTTGATATAAAAGAGTTAAAAGAACTGGAAGAGGGATCTTTAGAAAAAGTAAGGAACAAATTACAAAAATGGAAATTGTAGGAACAATACATGTACAATAATGCTCAGGAGGAGTGAAGTTTAAGGGATGGCAGGAATTCAGCAATTTGTAATGGTCTGATGATATTAGAAAAGAAAATGTATGCAATGTATATTGCATTAAAGTGGGAAAATGTTAAAATGGTTTGTTTTCTGTTAATGAATGTTTGGCTATTTCTTAAGTGTTAATTTAATAAAGGTGTTTAAAAAATCTTAGAGCTGAAAGTTAAATTAATATTCCTTGAAGCACTACAAACAGTCAGAAAGTTGTCTGAAAGTCAAAGGGGTAGCTCTAGTGGAATAGTTTCTGAAACACCAAATCCAAAATATCAGTGAAGGAAGGTGAAATGAAAGAAACAAGTTACAATGGGTAGCAGCAGAACAGAACTACAAATGTAAAATCCCAACTAGAATAATATACTTTTTAATTAAGCAGGCAAATACAGGGTTACAAAAAGTACTTATATTGGCCATCTTTTGAACATTTTCACTAATCTCCCAGAGAAGAATCATAAATGAAAAGGCATATCTGTTTTTTTCTGGATTCTCTGAACCAAAGAATCAAGGTATAAGAAATATATTTTAGGACACACTTCTGCCAGCTACACTAAAGAAGTCTTCTTTGCAGGTTGCACTCAAATGCTCAATATGCATGCTCTTTACAGACACTTTAGGTACCATTTTACTGATTAGGAAGGGTGTGTTCTTTTCACAGAATCAGACACCTACAAGATTCACCTACTGTACTTTTTAGGAATGCTGAACAAGTTCCTGAACTCCATCTGGTTTCAGCATACTGTAAGGAAGGATTGCCACAAAACGTTGTACCCTCTTTCAAAGCAGTTGCAAGTGAAGTCAGCTAAAATTCATTGCTGCAGTGATTGAAAAACTTGATATGTTCCAGCATATATGGACTAGTCAAAACTAAAATAAAAACAAAAGTCCCACACATCAGCTTTCATCAATAACAGATCAATTCCCATCATGGAGCC
Source organism: Protopterus annectens (assembly GCF_019279795.1). Lineage (NCBI taxonomy): Eukaryota > Metazoa > Chordata > Ceratodontiformes > Protopteridae > Protopterus > Protopterus annectens. The sequence goes on from NC_056750.1 coordinate 495,827,999, forward strand.
AAAAAACTCTGAAATATGCAAAATGAATCCTTGGTTCTAAATGTTATTTCTATTAGCTATAAATAAATACTAAATTATTTAAATAGTATTTAATTTAATTAGTTATTTCTTGTGTCTTAAAAAATGGACCAAAAAGAATGCAGGTAACAATCTCAGTTCAGAATTTCAAAAAATGGCAAGACTGAAGGTGGTCCAGCTGTTAGCGTTGTCGCCTCAGAGCAAGAGGTTCTCCCATTCAATTCTCAGCTGGAGCGCCTTCTGTGTAGAGTCTTCATGTCCTCCCCGTAGTCAAGTGACATTTAAAGACATGCAGGTAGGTGGGTGTGCTGTCTTTGAAGGTTGGGCGTCGGGCTGGCAACTCAGCACCGTAAAAATCAACTGCCAATCATTAGTGGACCGGAGCTCCACTGTGGCGACCTCTAACCGAGATAAGCTGAAAGACATACATTTTTCGGCCGTTCCTCATAAAACTTGTACTTTGTTAGCAAATCATTAGAAAACTGAAATCACTAAATACAGACAGACATTTGAGTTTCAGACTTCATATCCATTAGAAAAGGTATGCTAATGCAAAACCTGGCATTCTGTTAACTTTCTAAGATTATAAGAGCAATATTTAAAATTTCTCTCTTATTTTGAACCTTTTTCCCAATTATTTTTGGCTTAGTCCACAATTTTTGCACTAAGAGGTTAAGAAGTATGACTTGCAATAATAATAATAATGATGACAGGATTTAAGATGGGGAAGAAAGTAATAACTTCTGAAAGCACAACAACAGGGTCTTTAGTAAGTTTTATTGTGCTTTTAGAAAAGTTCATATAGGTTCAGAGGTGTGTGCTAGGCTAATGGCCCTGGAGCCTTTTACAAGCCTAGCCAATAAGATTACCCCAGCATCGTACCACCTGACCTTAGTTCCCAGAGCCTCTGTCGAGTAGTGCCACTGGAGTGATCCCCAAGGTGAATTTTCTGTTTCCCATCCACTCATCAAGATTTCTCTTGAAGAGGGCCAGTGAGGCGCTCCGCTTGACATGTAAGGGAACCTATTCCATAGCATGGTCATTCTCTGGGTTAAGAACCTGTCCCTCCAGCTTGTTCTGTTGATTGTGGTAATGAAATTGAGGTCTCTGGAGTGTGTAGTGCAGAGGGATTGGGATTTCTTTAGATGTAGCATTTCTAACAGAGCTGGGTCAGACATGGCTTTGTAAGTCAAGCAGAGATCACCTCTAAATAGGCAATATGAGGCAGAGAACAGTTGGGAGTTTTTTTGTCTGTCCATATAGGACAAGTGTTTAAGGCCTAGGATCATCTTTGTAAGATACTTGTGTGGCCTCTCCGGTTGTTGCAAGTGTCTAGTGAAGTACATGCCAAATGGGGTATTGTACTCAATGATTGGTTATTCATTTTTTTTTTTAATTTACTTTATAAAATGAGCATTCAGAACTTAGCAAAATCAAACTGGGTAGGCTGATCTTGGCAGGGTAGACTTGATCTCCCTCTCCTAAGCTTAAAGAGAAAAGGAAGAAACCTGAGCACCACTGATCTGCATAGAAGACAGCAGCAAAGGCAGACCTCCCAGCACAGAGAACTGCCTCTGCTGTCTGCTCACCTGACTCTCCATTTCATAGGCAGTTAAAAAAAAAAAAATCTAAACAAATTTGCAGTTTTAACCAACTCATATCCTTTACTATTCAGGCTGCTGATTCAGTTGTCTGATAGACCCCATAACATTACAGATCAGGCTACTTTCTTGCCTCACCCCCTCACTTAAAAGTTCTATTCACCCACAATCAATGAGCCACAGAGTTTATTTTAAACATTTGAAATGCCAAGCAGAAACTGCATTTCCTGGTTCCATGCTTAAAGACTACTATTTTGTTATGAGTTTGTGGCTACATAAATGATAAAAAGATGGTCTGTTGACAGACAATCTCAATGTGTAAATTCCAGTTTCTGCTTGGTAATTCAGACAAACTGGGGACCATTTCTTTTGATTTTTCTCATCCCCCCCTGTAAGAGGCAGACAGATGTGTAGATGTAAAAGTGGAGGGGGGTCCCCCCTTAAACTATGGCTTCAGCACACTTGTTTCTGGATTAGAGAAAGGTTGCCTGAGAAAAGGGGTTGGGTTGCAGCACACCCTGAAGGATGGCTGTAGCAAAACCAGATTGGCCTCTAAAGTTAATGTGTAATCTGTGATGCGTAGATAAAATGTAGCCAGATATTCCAGTGGTTGTTTTCAAAATGACTTGGGTATTGACATTTTTTGGAAAGGCCATTGCTGTGGTTGTACTTCTAGTACTATGCAGCTTGACTGAGTCAAGGCGTTTACTTTTAGGGGAGCAGCAAAGGTGTATACAGTGTGCTAGACATTACATTTAGATATAGTCTGTTTAGGCGATCCCTCTTGTTGCTGCAAAGGTCACTAAACTGATTGAATTTTCTATTATCCTTTGTCCTGAAAAAATAATATATTAACTGCCTGTGCACTTCCAAAGAATGTATTTTTCCCTTTATTTTGAGGTGTAGGGAAGATAATGGGTAACTTAATAATATGGTTCTTAGACAATACTGTCACAATTATGGGCAAGGATGGGTTTGTTCTCAGACTCGCTCTATCCCAATGAAAAACAGAAATGGTTCTTTGCACATTAACCAACACTCTCCTGACTGAAGTGACAGCTAGAGGCAAAGCAGTTTCCCACAGTGTTAAAAATGTGTGTGTGTTGTGACCACTGGCTTAAAGAGGGCTTGGGTTTAATTTTTCCAACACATAATTTAGGTTTTGGCGCTGCTAATTTTTCAAAGACATAATTTAGGTTTTGGGGTTGTTATAATTGTCCTTGGGGATCTTAAATACAATATCTCAATAAGGAATTATTTCACTTGAGTCAGGATGGCCAAAGAATTATCAAGTGCAAAATAAGCTGAGACAGCAAACAATGATGAATCTTAATGGAAGCACAAATAAAGCCTGCTCCAAAAAGCTCATAGTGGTACTGAAGGATAAGGGACACTGGTACAGAGTAGCAAGGGTGCTGCCTTTTTGCTTGGCACCAGTTGGAAAACCCCATTCTATTTAGACAGATAACATTTACTAGTGGTAAGGCTTTTTTGCCTCCCTAATAATATTCAGCACTTTCTCAGTATACTGGTGTCTAAAAGGCAGCAGTTTCAGATTATCCAAGCTGTTATCTGGACTGATTCCATGTTGGAGTGAAAAGAACACTTTGTTCTGTGTTAAAAGGTCCAGTGTTGTGGGAAACAATGTTTCTACTGTGACATCTCCATTAGAAGGGATAACTAATACTGCCTGGGCTAAAATGGCACTTTCACTAGCACCTTTGGCCTGCCCTGTCTTAGTATTTGGATCAACCTCTGAAGTAATTGGATTCCAGGGAATGCACACAAGAGCAGACCTACTCATGCGATGATGAATATACCTGTTGCCCACATCTCTTTGCATGGTGCTGTTCAGTAGAACTTCTTTCGCTGTCATTTGATAATGGAAATGGGTCTGAGTGTCTCCAACATGTGCAATTGTTCAAGGAAGACTTCTCATTAAAACATCCAGCTATGTAGGTCTGTTGTTGATCTGTTTACTTAGTCCAACACTGGTCTCTGCTAGGATGGTATGTAGACTGCTCTGAATAACAATCTCTGCTGTAAGGTCAGATCCCAAGCAGTCATTACTAACCTATAATGGGTGCAAGATCTAGTCTCACCTTGCTTGCTAAAATATCACATTACTCTTGTACTGCTCATCAAAGCATGAAGGACCCCCTTCTGTCTATATCTGACTAAATGCTTTGACAACCTGAATCAATGCCATTGTTTATTTTACACTGAGTTTTTTTATTTTGGAGAGCATTCCACACTCCCAGCACCTTGAGGTCCTGTGTGAATGCCCCAGGCCAGATCTAATGCACCTGTTGTCATAGTCTGGTTGAGTTCTCCAAGTGAACAGGACCCCATATTCAAGTTGCTCTGCTTGACCAACCACTCCAGTTCCATAGCAATACAAGGAAGAATGGGTATTTGCTCTTCCAGTGAGAGCCCTGGCTTCAGTTGAACCAGAGATACCACAGGAGTTTCTTTATATGCAGTCTAGCTTGTGGAATTATAAGCATAGTGGAAGTCATACATCCTACAGTTCTAAGGAACTCTCTGGTTAAAGCCTCCTTCTGTTTTGTTAGCTGCAAGAAATATTTCTGTTAGTCTTCCACTTTGTATGGTGGAGAGAAGGCTATCTGAAAGTTGTTCAACACGGAATACAGAAATAACACTCTGCAGAAGGGGATGATGCTAGATTTCTAAAAACTGAGTGTGAACTACAGAAACTTGAAAATGTTCATGACTTAGAAGAGAGACTTTTTCACCTCTTCCTAAAATGTTGCCCGAATGAGGCAGTTGACCAAGTAAGGGGAAATATGAATGCCTTTCGTTCTGTAAAAAGCAATTGCTGGAGTCAGCCATTTTGGAAATATCCAGGGAGCTGTAGCCAAACCAAGGGACAAAGAGGTAAAAATAATGCAATAATGGAAGGTGAAGGTACGCATCTTTTAGGTCTAGGGTGATCATCAGAGTTTGGAGAAACAGGAGGGATAGGGTTTGAAGGTTCACATCTGCAAGTGTTCAGCTTTCAAATGTCTAGAACTAGTCATCAGGTTCCCTCTTTCTGGAGATAGTCTGCAGTAAACTAATTTCACTCTTTCTAACAAGGGAACTTGCTCTATTACTTATTGTGCCAGACGTTCCTGGATTATGGGTTATATTACAGGTTTATGGTCTTTTGGAACAGGATGGTTCCCTGTCATGTGTAGTATTCTTTATTACTGGACTCTATATCCTTCTGCAATGATGTGGGGAACCAATATGCATTTTGTTATATTTGTCAAACCTTAAAATGTGTTGTGGCATTCTGCTAGCAATCCTGCTGCTGGAATTGGGTTTGAACTGGGATGGTGGTTTGAGTGGCTGAAAGGGTGAAATTCCATGCAGTCATGGTTTTTCACAAACAGTGAGAAACCATGCAGTCATGGTTTCTCACTACTGGTGGAAGGACCTTGGGTCATTCACAGATTTTTTTTCTATGCCCCTGGGACCCTCACATTTTCTCTTACTGTCTGTTATTCTTTTTCAAATTTACTCTTTTAACCTCTGATAGCTTCCTTTCTTCCTGCCTGTGATATACCCTGGTTGGGATGGGCAGCTCCTATCATACCATGATAAAAGGGGGTGAAAAAAGACGTTACGTATTTACCATAACATTCCATCTGTGTTGTTCATTTTTCATTCCTCCTTGACTGATGAGTTCGGCTCCGACTTGGCTGCTGTAAAAGTTTGTGGCAATTTGAAACTCTCGAGCTTCTCCCTTACCCATAATGCACCACCCCCTTACCTCAGATCTTCTTTGTATGCTATAAAAGAAAGATATACTCTTATAACTTTATATATCAGATAAATACTTTGGACTATCATACATCTCCTTTACCTATCTCGGTTTTGTACAGCTGCTGTTACTGCTTTGTTTTCTTGTATTTTAATGACCCTTAATGGTTTCAGGTTAGCCCCTGACAGTCTTCTGAAGACACTGCATGCACAGAGCCCTCTGATCACATGGAAACTCTGCTTCCTAGCGCTCCCATTCTGTTCAGAACCCTCCAGCCATACTGCACATCATTTTACTTTTTTGTAGGTTATTGCTTACTGATTTGAACACTTCTTCCCATTAATGTAAGGCAGCGCTTTTTCTGCTATCATTCTTTTTCCCTTTTCTTAAACTTTGTTCATTTTTATCTCGTTTTCATTACTTGACTGTTTTGACATAACTTACCTTCTTTACGGGTTTCTGTGGTAACTATGTTGATCAGTTATCCGAAGGCTATCTTTCTTGCATTTTACTTTTCACTTTCTATTAGTATTCCCACAATGCCCTGCGGCATTTAAATGTTTTTCCCTGGAGTCCTGCACCATCTTTGTAACTTTGGACTATCATATATCACCTTTACATATCCTGGTTTTGTGCAGCTGCTGTTACTGCTTTGTTTTCTTGTATTTTAATGACCCTTAATGGTTTCATGTAGCTAGCTTAGTTTACAGTTATTGATACAATGTTACTATAACTTAGAACTTTATGCAGAATAAATTCTTAGCTGCTTACTTGTGGTCTTTAATGAGTACTCCTATTACAAAAGGAATGCTTTGCAGTGGTGCTGAAGTATCCACAGACAGTGCATTATATACTGTTTGATTCTCGTTTGTCTTTAGGCTTGATAGTTATATTATTTAATTAATAATAGCATAGCTTGTCAAGTTCCTTGCATTTTGTATAGTTTTTACTTTTGAAGTCTATTATTAATATGTCTGCTTTACTTGTTTAATATTTTTAATCTATTCTCTTTTTACATCTAGCTCTTTGACTTATTCTGTTCTCTCATTTATTGAATAAGCTGTTTTACCTCTCCTTTCTCCCATTATATTTTCTAGGTTAGCCCCTGACAGTCTTATGAAGATACTGCATGCACGGAGCCCTCTGACCACATGGAAACTCTGCTTCCTAGTCCTCTAATTCTGCTCGGAACCCTGGGGACATACTGCACATCATTTTACTCTTTTTGCAGGTTATTGCTTAGTTATTTTAACACTACTTCCTGTTAATGTAAGGCTGCCTGCACATTACCGAGCACTTCATCAACTCTCTTCACCTACATTCCCTTCCCTTTTATAGGTTCATAGGTAGGTACCAGGCTATCTGCTTGAGGGCGTTTAAAAGCCTAACCAGACTGTCGGCTTACACTGCCCCATTGATTAACTGATCCTCTGTCAAGCAGAGCCAATGAAGTGATCCCAGGGGTGTATTTTCTGTTACCCATCCACTCGTCAAGGTTTCTCTTGAAGAGTGTTAGTGAGGGGCTCTGCCTGATGTAGTTTGGAATTTTGTTCCAAAGCATGGGGAGTCTCTGTGACAGGAATCTATCCCTCCACAATGTTCTATTTATTGTTGTGGAGAGGTTTAGCTCACTAGAGTGCGTGGCTCGCAGTGACTTGGATTTCTTTAGGTGGAGCATGTCCATCAATTCTGAGTTGGACATGGCTTTGTAAGTCAGGCAGAGATCACCTCTGAGTAAGAGATGTGCCACTGAGTACAGCCAGAGTTTTTTCAGTCGGGCTGCATAGGACATATGTTTGAGGCCAGTAATCCTCTTGGTGAGGTACTTTTATGGTCTTTCCAGCTGTTGGAAGTGTCTTGTGAGGTACATCCCAAATGGGGCATTGTACTCTATGATGAGTCTAATGAGTGACTAGTAGAGGGGCACTATAACCTCTTTATTTCTAGATGCGAACCCTTCAGTAATTAGATGGGCCACATAGAAGGATTTCCTAACTACTTTGGCAATATGATTGTCAAAGGAGAGATTACTATCTACCTGGGTCCCCAGATCTCTTATTACCTCTTCTGTATTAAGGGGGCTGGTAATTCGTGGGTGTTTTTCCCAAACGGGATGACTATGTATTTTTTGGGATTTACCTTGAGGCCATGACTTTAACACCAGGTGTCCATCTCAGTAAGGCCCTTTTGGAGGATGTCCATGTCAGCCGGAGAGCCAATTATGGCTCCCAGTTTGCAGTCATCGGCAAACATGGTTAGCCATAGTCCTCCTGTGTTTGCCTGTACGTCTGAGAAGTATATGCCGAACAGTAGGGGTCCCAGGACTGAGCCTTGTGGGACACCACTTGTGACTGGTTTAGAGTCGGATCTGGAGCCCGCTATTCTTACCGTGCGAGTTCTGTCTGTAAGCCATTTGGCAACCCATCTCGTGACATAGGGGTTTATGTTCAGACTGGTGAGTTTTTCTGTAATACCAGAGTAGGGAATGGTGTTGAAAGCCATGGCAAGGTCAAGGTAGGCTGTGTAAACCACCTTTCCATTGTCTATGGCCTTGGTGACGGTCTTGAAGAAGTCAACCAGGTTTAGTAGGCATGATCTGCTCTTAACAAAGCCGAACTGGGTCGGGTCAAGTGTTTGGAGGTTCCCAATGTCTTTGTTAATGAGTTCCATGATGATGGCTCCATAGCCTTGCAGACCAGGCTAGTCAGGCTTATGAGGCGACAGTTACCAGGGTCAGTTGTGGCCCCTCCTTTGTGGAGAGGAATAACCATTGTTGTGTGCCATTCTATGGGCATGTAGCCTGTGGAGAGGCTGAGGGTGAACAGCGTGTTAAGGTGGGGGGTTAGTTCGTTCTGTAGTTCTTGCAAGACGCAGCCTGGGACACCATCTGGTCCCATTGGCACTGTGTTTTTGGCTTCTGAAAGGGCTGTTTTCACCTGTGCGTCTGTGATTTCTGGGACACTACACTTTTCAGGTATTGTTGTGGGCCCTTTTGGAGGTGGGAGGGGGGTAAAGTTTGCACGTCTATCTGCTAGGATGTTTTCATTATCAGTAGGTTCAGTACATTTTGTGCTATTTTGCACTAGTTCAGTGCACATCTGTGAGTTGCCACTTAGATTCTTAACATAGCTAAAGAGGGCTTTGTGGTTATCTTTTGAATCCTTGGCTATTTTTCTTTCGAAGTTAGCCTTGGATGATTTCATGAGGGACCTTAGTATCTTACTGATACTGATCAGAGATGTCTTTCCTTCTTGGGATTTGCTTTTTTTCTGAACAAGTTTCCTCCTCCTATTGTAGTGCCCGTTTATGACAGGAGTCCACCAAACTGGTTTCCTTCTCTTAGAGGAGTGAGTCTTGGTTTTGTTAGGGATGGCATGATCCATGCATCCTTGTAGGTGATCATAGAGTACATTTGTAAAAGTTTCTGCATCTTGGGCAGTGTTGTCCTTTAGCTGTGAAACTTACCACCTCTGTCTTAAGTAAGGTGAAATTTGCTTTAGAAAAGTTTTTTTTACTGTGGTTTCCTTAGTTGGGGGTAGTGGCGGGGTGTGGACATCCAGAATCATTAGTATATGGTCTGATCTAACCAGTGACTGATTAACCTCCGGTGTGGAACATCTGTCGGCCATGTTGGTGATGTCCAGGTCCAATATATTTTCACCTGTGGTAGGGGAGTTTACCAGTTGATCCAGGGCATTTGAATTGATGAATTCCAGGAAGTGCTGGGCCTGGGAGTTTGTACTCAAGTAGTTTTCCCAGTGAATGGTAGGGCAATTGAAATCGCCCAATATCAGGGTGTTCAGTAGGACCTTCATGTTTTCCAGTGTCTCCAGAAAGGTGGAGTGGTGGTCCTGGATCATGGAGGGCGATCTGTAGCAGGCCACAATTTGCATTGCAGATTTGCCCGATGTTAGTTGCACATGGATGATCTCAGAGGTATCATGCTGCGCCACTAACCTGGAGCTGTAGGTATCCTTGATGAATATGGATGCACCCCCTTCTTTTGTGTTTCGGTCCGTGTTCTGTGGCTGAAACATGTGGTATGAGTTGTAGCCCGGTAGTGCTGGGGTGCTCTCTGGAGCCTTGAACCAGGTTTCAATTACTGCACAGATGTTGACGTTCTCCATACTGAGGAGTGCATTTGAGCGCATGCATTTTGAGATTTAAACTCCTGGTGTTGAGTAGCATAACCCTCAGTTTTTTGTTAATTGTGCTGTTTACGGAGTTGGGTTTGACTTTTGAGCCTTGCCTAAAAAAGGCACTATGGGGGCAGCAAGAGCCTTGGCCAGTATTCGAAAGCCTAGGGGTGACAGGTGCAAGCCATCTCTTGCAAAGCAGCGCAGCTTGTCGAGTATGTCGTCCCAGACTGACAGACACTGGATCCCCTTTGAATGACACCAGTAGCTTAGCCAATTGTTGAACTTGATCATTTTTTTCTTTATACTGAGGTATCATTCTTGGTGAGGGCAGGATGCTACTCAGGGTCAGGGTCATACCAGCCTGGGCTACATGATTAGAGTGCTCTTCCATGTCTCTTTTCATGTAGTCCAGGGAGGTACATCTCAGGTCGTTCACACCAACATGAACAATGACAGAGTCATATTTGTACTTGTTCTGGAGTGACCTGAGTGCTTGTGTTAAGTGGCGGATTCTGGCTCCCGACAGGAAGCTAACAGTAACTTTCTGCTTGTCCAGCCTAGTGAGTGGGACATCAGTGTGCCTGACTATAGATTCCCTTATTACTAGTGTGTTAGGTATGTTATTTTGCCTTAAGGGCTGTGATTGTGTGGCACACTGATTTTGTGTTTTATGTGTTGTCTGGTTTGTGACAGGAGGTGCACGTTGTTTCGGTGTCTGTTTTGGAGGTCTCTGATGCTTTTGCAGGTTTTTATTTAGAGCCTCTGAGTATAATTTTGTGTATTTATGTGTATTTTTTGCCAGTGCTGTTTTAGTAGGTCTGTGTGCCGCTGGAGGTGTGGTGCAAGTGTTAACCTTCTCCTCTTGACTGCCTGTTCCAGTCTTGGGTGGAGACAGCTTAGCTTCCAGTTTGGCTGTATAATTGCATCTCTCGCATATGTTAGTGTTTTGTGGTAGGAGGAGAGGGTTGTCTGTGTACATGAGGCAGTTGTAACATTGCCTCAGGATACCCAGATTCACCAGCTGGACTGGAGAGTACACCTGAAATTGCCCTTTGGTCATGCCTGAATAGTAGAGTGAGCGGCTTAGTCACTTGGTTGGTGAGGGCTGATTAAAGAGCCTTGACCTGCTGGGCAATCAGTGTCAGGGTATATTAGTGCTTGCTATTAGATCTGAGCAAGTGCTGGGCTGTAGGATGCTTTTTGAGTGCTTAGGTTGAGAGTTAGACTAGTTTCAAGGGAAAAAAATGAAGAGGAGACTTAGTGGAGCCGGGAATAATTTAACCGTAGCTAACCGGTGCTGCCCGGTGCGCAAAACCGTGTAAATGCAGTTTTTACAGTAGGGAAATGAAAGAGAGAGAAATTAGCCCAAAATGGCCAATAAACTACTAACTTCTGGGCTGGAACCACTCCTCCAGGGACAGATAGGTTGCTCAAAGCTCCCCTCTCTCACAGGTGAACAGAGAAACTTCCTTCTATCCAAGTAAGGTATGGGCAACTCAGAAAACTAGTAACACAGCCCTGAATTCAGCACTAGCCTGAAAACTGGACTATACTAGCTTAGAAAGGAGGGAAACAAGGATTTTTTTTTTGTTTTTTTGAAACGATAAGGCAAAAACAGTAAAACACACACTTAAAACAGCTTTAAACGACTACAAATGTTCAGAAAAGGCCATCACACTTTAGTGTGTAGCCTACAACAGTTAAACAAATTATTTAAACAAAAAACAACTTTTTAAAAGTGCAGGCAGTCTAATAAGTACAATATGTGAAAAAAACATGCTTTTAAATCACAATAAATTTTGGAAAATCTGCATTTAGGTGTTTTCTTAAACTTTGTTCATTTTTATCTCTGTCCCACATCCCACCCACTCCCACTCTTACTCTTATCTATTAGCCACTCCCTAGCTGTAATTATGTACACACACTTCAATATTTGCTGTTTTTTATACCTTCATTATCCATTTTACTATTCTACCTTTGTATGCATTTTGTATTGTAAAATTATTACCTTCCAAACATTTACTATGTCTCATTCATCCTACCATACCTCTCAGCTGTACAGATTTTTGCAGAATGTCCAAACTTTTGCCTCATATTTTGGTCAGTTTTTCATAAAATTCTGGATTTCTGACAAATTAGTGGCAAATTATTAAAGACTGAAGTTAGAAAATAATGACAGACATTTGAGTTTCAGACTTCATGCCCTTCAGAAAATTCATACTAATGTAAAACTTTTTATTCTCTCAACTTTCTAAGTTTGTAAGAGCATTATTTAAAAATTGTCCCTATTTTGGGGCCTTTGTCCCACTTTTATTAATGGCTTTGTCCAGATTTCTTGCTTTAAAAGTTTGAGAGATATGCATCCTACTGGTATTTTCTAACCCAAACTTTACTTACATTTTTTTGTAAGTGATAGCGACTCTTTTCACTTGATTTTTAACATCGCAATTGATACAATATTTGTCTCACTTTTAGGAGACATTATATTACCAAATATACATCTAAGTGTCACTCTCTCGATTGTACTAATTACAAATTGTATCTCTTTGGGAGTGCATACAAGTTTTAAAACATAAATTTTCCATATTGCATTAAGAACAGTATCTGCAACTGGTAATATGGAAGTTATTTCATTGCATTGTTTTTTCTGGGACAAATTGTCTTCATTAGTTATCTCATCTTTCACAACACCTACTTATTCTTTCACAAAATTTTTCTTCTGATTTAAGTTGGCCACAATCTATTCTCCTTTCTCCATACTATACCTTCCCTATTTCTTCTCCCCAATCACCACTACCTTCTCTTCAGATTTCTCTCCTCCTTTCTCTTTCATTTATAAAATACATTACTCTACTTTCCACAAAAAGTAACTCTTTAGCCTCTAAGTTTTCCTGTACAATCTACTTTCCTCTCTTGCCCTACCTCTCTTCCCTGTCTCTTTTCTCCTACTCACAAGTACATATTCTTACCTCTAATTTTGTTCATTTACATACAACTACATAACTGTTTACACTCCCCTCTCAAGACTACAGCCTTTCTACTGTCAAATGCATTTTCTATCATTAACGTTTAATTAAATTAAATTAAATTTAATTTAATTGATTGTTTAATGAAATTTTGGAAAGTCAGAGGATGCCTGAGGAGTGGAGAAAAAGTGTTTTGGTACCCATCTTTAAGAATAAGGGTGATGTGCAGAGCTGCAGTAACTACAGAGGGATAAAACTGATTAGTCACAGCTTGAAGTTATGGGAAAGAGTAGTGGAAGCAAGGTTAAGAAGGGAGGTGATGATTAGTGATCAGCAGTATGGTTTCATGCCAGGAAAGAGCACTACAGATGCAATGTTTGCTCTGAGAGTGTTGTTGGAGAAATACAGAGGTCAGAAGGAGTTGCATTGTGTCTTTGTAGACTTGGAGAAAGCATATGACAGGGTGCCTAGAGAAGAGTTGTGGTATTGTATGAGGAAGTCGGGAGTGGCAGAGAAGTACATAAGAGTGGTACAGGATATGTACGAGGGTAGTGTGACAGTGGTGAGGACTGCAGTGGGAGCGACAGATGCATTTAAGGTGGGGGTGGGATTACATCAAGGATCAGCTCTGAGTCCTTTCTTATTTGCAGTGGTGATGGACAGGTTGACAGATGAGATCAGACAGGAGGCCCTGTGGACTATGATGTTTGCAGATGACATTGTGATCTGTAGTGAGAGTAGGAATCAGGTTGAGGAGACTCTGGAGAGGTGGAGATATGCTCTAGAGAGCAGAGGAATGAGGGTCAGCAGGGCTAAGACAGAATATATGTGTGTAAATGAGAGGGAGGGTAGAGGAATGGTGAGGATGCAGGGAGTAGAGTTGGTAAAGGTGGACGAGTTTAAGTACTTGGGATCAACAGTTCAGAGTAATGGTGAATGTGGAAGAGAGGTGAAGAAGAGAGTACAGGCAGGGTGGAATGGGTGGAGAAGAGTGTCAGGAGTGATTTGTGACAGGCGGGTATCAGTAAGAGTGAAAGGGAAGGTCTACAAGAGTGTAGTGAGACCAGCTATATTATATGGGTTGGAGACAGTGGCATTGACAAAAAACAGGAGTCAGCGCTGGATGTGGCAGAGTTAAAGATGTTAAGATTTGCAATCGGTGTGACTAGGATGGATAGGATTAGGAATCAGTATATTAGAGGGTCAGCTCATGTTGGACAGTTTGGAGACAAAGCAAGAGAGACGAGATTGCGTTGGTTTGGACATGTGCTGAGGAGGGATGATGGGTATATTGGGAAAAAGATGCTAAGGATGGAGCTGCCAGGTAAGAGGAATAGAGGAAGGCCTAAGATAAGGTTTATGGACGTGGTGAGAGAGGACATGCAGGCGGTTGGTGTGACAGAGCAAGATGCAGAGGATAGGAAGAAATGGAAAGAGATGATCCGCTGTGGCGACCCCTAACGGGAAAAACCGAAAGAGAATGATGATGATGAACGTTACTTTTCTTTACATTTACTACTTTGCTACTTTTTCTATCTTACCTTTCCTCTTATCACACTAATTTAGCTTCCATAACTGTTTCACCTACTTCTATCTACACTGTTAGATACTTTCAACCTCACCATTACTTTTATATATCACTCTCTCTTTTTAATACTTCTAACCCTCTTACACTCAGAACTAAATCTTTGCACTTCAGTTCATGTCTTCTAAAGCCTAAAACTAAATATTACCATTACTACATTAAAATTCCAACTCAAATTTTCAATACCAAAAGCATATTTCTCTCTGGTGATATACATCCTAACCCAGGCCCCCTTTCTGATTTATCTGCCAAACCCCTAATCACAAATTCACCTTTCCCTCATGCCATTTCAGTCATCAAGTACCTAACTCTATTCTCCCTTAACATACGCAGCATTCTCAACAAAGTCACATAATTCCATGCTTAGATGTCCCATCACTCTCACTGAACCATGGCTAAAACCCCACATCCCTGGCAAAGACTTCCTAACCCTTGGGTACAACATTCCATGACTGGACAGACCCAAGAAAAAAGGTGGAGGAGTTGCTCTCATGTTCTCTAACAATCTAAATGTAACCCCCTCCTGTCATTACCACTCCCTCAGCCTCACCAGCTGAACTTCTAATCGCCAGCTGCAAAATGAATGCCCATAATAAAATCAACATAGCTACAATCTACATACAACTCCTGGGGATAGTATTACTATACTCAAAAATATTCTCTCCTGGCTTACTCATTATTCACCTAATGAAACCATGGTCCTGGGAGACATCAACATTAATTGTCTATCCCTCTCCTCTGATAGTCCTAGCTCATCTATTAATTTGCATAGCTCTCCCAATATCCACTCCTATTTACTCTTAACAAAACAACAAACTCCATTTCTCTTCTTGACTGGATACTTGTCACTAATCCACATAAATATTACTTCCCAGAAACTGTCTGACTCTCAGTGATCACTGTCCTGTCAAAGTTCTCAGATTCTCTTCACATTATACTAGACCATACAAGTTCATTGAATGTTGCAAACGCTCTAATTTCTACTGTAGCAACCATCTCTCAGCCAAGAACTGGTCCTTCCTTAGGCATTTACCTCTTGATGATGCAGTACATAAATTCAGTTCCATATTCATTAGCATACTCAACTCCCTTGGCCCCTTACGTTCAGTTAGCGTCAAATCCATCTTATCTCCATGGCTTACTCTCACTACTCATACCTTAATGCAAAAAAGAGACAAAGCTTGGAGAATCTGGTCCATAACAAAACTCTCCTCCCACCTATAGCACTATAAAGAACTATGCAACCTTACTAAAAATATGTCAACAATGACAAGAACAACTTCTATAACAATCCCCCATCCTCACACACTTCCAACCCAAAGAAATTCTGGAACTCCATCAAATTCTTCATCCAGGTAACCCCTCTTCTCCCAGTTCATGTCCCAACAACACTCCCCAAGAAACGGCATCTAACTTCAATACTTACTTCATTGACACTATCAGCAAACTATCACTCCAAACTAACTCCAGCACTATTAGTAACATCCTTCCTGACTCTCCCACATCCTCTAATTCCACACAGGCCTTCTACCTGAAAACAGTATCTACCAACTATATTAAATCCTTGCTTCTTAAGCTAAAACCCTGCTCCCCCCCCCCCCGTTGATAATCTTCCACTCTATCTTCAGAAAGCAGAAAACTCACTTGCCTGCCCCATCTACACACTTATGAACTATTCCATTACTGAATCTAAAGTTTCCACAATCTGAAGACAATTCTATACCATACCCATTCACAAGGGAGGTAACTCCTCTGAACTTGCCAACTTAAGGCCAATTGCTAGTCTATCCCCTTTTTAAAATTTTAGAGAAATGTGCTCACAAAAAAATCCTACACTAGCTCTTACAAGAAAACTTACTTACCCCCACAAAATATGGCTTTCTCCCAAAACATAGCACCTCCACAGCCTTCATATAGGTTCATAGGTAGGTACTAGGCTATTGGCCCTAGGGCCTATATAAGCCTAACCAAAAAGGTAGCCTGGCTTCCGCCATCCAAGAAAATTATTTTCCTGTACCCCTGTCGAGCAGAGCCACAAAACTGATCCCTGGGGTGAATTTCCTATTTCCCATCCAATCAAGATTTTCCTTGAAGAGTGCTAATGAGGAGCTCTGTTTGACATAGATAGGTAGTCTGTTCCAGAGTATGGGAAGTCTCTGGGACAGGAATCTATCTCTCCAGCATGTTCTGTTTATTGTGGTGACAAGGTTTAGGTCCCTACAGCATGTAGCTTGGAGGGATTGGGATTTCGTTAAGTGGAGCATGTCCAACAGCTCTGGGATTGACATAGCTTTGTATATCCTTAAACACTATATACCAAGCCAGAGATGATGATAAAATCATCTCTAACCTATTTCTTCATCTCTCAAAAGCATTCAACACTATCTTCCACCCCCTGCTGTTGGCCAAACTCTCTGAACTAAAGCTATCCACTTCTACTATTTCCTGGTTTGCCAGTTGCATCAATGAATGACTTTCAATCTGTTAAATGGCTCTCGATATCTCCTGCCCTTCCTGTCAAGATTGGTGTACCTCAAGGATCTATCCTTGGCTCATTACTGTTTAACATCTTTACCAACCATTTACATCCTGTCCACAGTCATCACTCATGCAATATGCAGATGACTCCACAGTCATCACCATAGCTGATTCCCTCTCTTGACCTAAATACCATCACACAAAATCCTTCTTATCCATTGATAACTGGCTTACCAAGAATCAACTTATTCTAGATCTTAAAAAGACAAAACTCCTGCTTTTTATTTCCAAAACTATAAAACATTTTAAATCTTCCTTCTCAGTCTCTTCCCTTAACAATACTACACCTATCACAGTTGAATCTCACAACAAGCTTCTGGAATCATCACTGATGACCAACTCATATTTGACCTGCATGTTCTCAACAACAAGAAAACCCACCAAAAACTTGGACTCCTTTACAGAAACAAAAAATTCTGTCCAACAAAGCTACAAATCTCCCTATCCCATGCATACCTTATCCCAAGCCTATTCTATAGGTCACTTAGAAACCACATACAATAAAGTTGCTATATTTGCAGCAGATCAAACCTACTCCTCTCACCATTGTCTTGCTCTTAAAAGTGTAAGCTGGTTAGAATTTCCTCAACTGCTTCTCTCTCAGCTTCAGATCATACATTCTATATTATAGTTGCCCTCCTTCTGTCCTTACATTGCCTCACTTGTCTCTCTCTACATCCCTCCAATGTCTCTCAGAAGCTCGGATCAAAACCTTCTTCAAATCTATAAAAGTAAAAGCAAAACAAAATCTATACAGCTTTTCCCCTGCCCAATTTTAGAATAAACTTCCTCTGGAAATTAGAAATATTAATCACCCACAAAAATTCAAGGCTGCTAGCAAAAACTAAACAGTACATGGATATGTCATTGTAACTACCCTCCATGACTGTGCACCCTTTACTCTTCTCCTCTCCCTCACCTACACCCTTTTTTCTTCCTCTTGTGTCTTCTCATTGGCTGCACATTGACTACAACTCACACTTATCTTAGTCCTAAGTTAAGTGAATATTAACAGCTCTTATCTTTGTATAATATTCTATGAATATGTATTTGACCCTCAATTACAGCAATTGAACTGCTTGTGCATTGGTATAAGTTTGTATATAATCTCGGATGTATATATAATGTACTTCATTATTATGTAATTAATTTCTATATCATACTGTATCTTTAGAGCTATTTGCTATTGGAGCTTTTCTCTCCAGGCCTCCGCTGAAAAAGGGCTTTTGCTCAGTCAGACCAACCCAGTCAAAAATGTCAAATAAAATATAATAATAAATAAAAATACAGTGCAATGCAATGCCACATCTGGAGTTTTTAATTTTCACAAGATATAACAAATTTGTTAGAGCCACCCACTGTAAACCTAAAAAGGGTTGGGGGCTAGTAGGTGGGGAGTCAAGGAGGAATGAAAATGGACAACACAGATGGAATGTTGTGGTAAGTACACAACTTCTTTATCTGATGTCAGTTTTCATTCCGTCCTCGACTGATGACCTAGAACCCTGGGTGAACTCGAGAAAGAACATTTCTGAGCTCAATTGAGCCAAAAGATGTCCTACTTCTGGGACACCAGATCCAACTTATATAATGAGGGATAAAGGTGTGAGGGGAAGCCCAAGTTGCTGCTGAACAAATGCCATGCATGGAAGTTCTTGAGTAGAAAACTGAAGAGGTAGCTACAGCTCTGGTTGAATGAGCATGCAACTTGTGTGGCAGTCATACCCAATTTTTTTGTAAATAAAGGAGATACAGTCAGTAAGCCATTTAGCTATAGCGACTTTAGATACAGGTGAGCCCAATTTCAGATCAGCAAAGGATACAAACAATTGATCAGTCTTTCTGATATCCTTTGTTCTATGTAGATAGAAACATAATTGTACACATCTAGCAAATGTAACAATTATTCTCCTTTGTTGTAATAATTTGGGAAGAACGCTGGTAGACTGATGCAATGATTAATGTTGGTGTGTGACACTGCATTGGGCAAAAAGGATACATTGGTCCATAAGGAGACTCTGTCCTTATGGAAAATGAGATAAGGAGGTTTCACTGACAATGCTTGGATTTCTGAAATATGTCCAGCTGAACTACAACTAAGAATAAGGTATTTCAAGACAGAAATTTAAGGTCACAATCATGGGCTGATTCAAAGGGCGGAAGAAACAAGGACTGCAGTCCCAGATTCAGATTCTATGGTGGCATGGAATCTTTAAAAGGAGGTTTGACAAGAATTGTGCCATGTAAGAAGGCTTTACGTGGCTTATGAGAGGCTACTGAACAGCCATCAAAACCAATGTGAAAATTAGAAATTGCTACCGACTGGACTTTGACTGTTGAAGAACTGACCCCTTGGTTGAATAGTAGCATCAACAATTTCAGGACATGACTGACTGGGGATGAGAAAGGTTCTACATGCTCTTGAAGAGCTCAGTGTACAAATCTTTTCCACTTACTGGCATAAAGTTTCATACTAGATGACTTAAGAGAAGACAACAAGATGTAACTAACTGGGAAAGAGAGCGATTTTCTGGCTATTATTGGAAATGGAGAAACCAAGCTGTCAGCTTGAGGTTTGGGAGTTCCAGATATGACATCCAGATGAGACAGGAGATCTGAGTCTGGGTCCAGAATCCAAGGTTGGTGAATTAAATGAAGCCACAGGAAGGGAAACCAAATCTGTCAAGACCAAAAGGGGGCGATGAGAATGACCTTGGTCTTCAACCTTGCAGCTCTCTGAAGGAACATTGGAATTAGGGGGATCGGTGGATATGTGTAAAGTAATCTGGGTTGTCAATCATGGGAAAGAGCATCCATCTGTGACTCCCCCATGGGGGGATTGGGGCAAAATAGCTGCTGGACTTGTTTAGGGGAGATGCAGAGATCGCAGCAAGACTGGTCCAAATTGAGGAAAATTAGTTTTGCAACCTTCTGGTTGAGGGACCATTCATGAGGTAACAGAATGCACCTGTTCAGCTCGTCTGCTAGCACATTGGAATTCCCTGGAATATGCATTGCCAAGAGAAAGCAGTTGGAAGATATTGCCCATTGCCACACCCTTAGTGCTTCTCAACATAGGGGATATGATCTGATTCCTCCTTGTTGGTTGATGTACCAAGCCACTGACATACTGTCTGTTTGTACTGCAGTCATTCCTGATGGCAGAGCATCCTGAAAGGCTTGCAATTCTAAAAGTACTGCTCTCATCTTCAGTATGTTGATAAAATTGGCCTCTATGGGGGCCCCACATGCCTTGGACTGTCTTTCTCAGGTAATGCCCCCCCACCCTAGCTGGGAAACATCCATGATCACTATGGCCTTCTGCTGCAAGGGGCAAATGTATGGCCCTGTAGCCGTTGTTCCAACTAAATCTACCACATCAGACTTTTCTTGCACAAGTTGGTAATTTACATTGGAGTGGACAAGGGTGGTTGAAATACTGACCACGTAGATGGCAGCATCCAGTGAAGAATCCTCATATAAACCTGGCTAGCAGAACAAGGGTTACTACTGCCATCATTGATCCTAGAGCTTGCAGAACTAGGTGAGCTAAGGCCGTGGTACTGCAAAGTATCTTGTTAACTTGTGAAAGGGGAAGGGAGGCTACTGTTGACCTTGTATTGAGTACCGTTTCTATGAATTCTGGAATTTGAGTTGGCTCTGTATTTGACTTCTCAAAATTTTTGGTTATTCTTATCCTTGCACAAGCATGGATGACTTCTTTTGTCATGATGAGTTGATGCCTGGTCTGCGTGATAATGATCCAGTCATCTTAAGTATGGAAACATACAGAATCCTTGCAGTCGCAAGTAAGCTGCTACCACTGTCATACATTTGGTGAACACTCTGGGGGCTGTGGTGAGGCCAAAGGGCAGTTATCTGAAATGATAATGACTGGCTCCTAGCTGGAAGCATAAGAATCTCCTGGATTACCTGTTTATTTGCATATGATAGCAGGCATCCTGGAGACCTACTGGGGACATCCAGTAATCCTTTTCCAAAAATGGAAGAATGAACTGAACCATCACCATCCAAAACTTTGTCTTTCGAATTAGTCTGTTCAAGCTGCTGAGATCCAGTTAGGTCTCCACTCCCCTGTTTTCTTTGGCACTAAAAATAATCTCAAGTAAGCATTGGATCCTTTCTGGTCTGTGGGGACCTCTTGGATGGCTCTTTTCTTTTGCAGCTTTTATATTTGCATGGCTGCTTGATCCCTCTGACTGGGTGGAACATCAGGGATTTTTCTGGAATCAGGAGGAGGAAGGGAAAATGGAATTATGTATCCTCTGGATGCAATCCTCTGCACCTAAGTATCTTTTATCTCTAGCCAAGCTCTCTGCTGCTGAGACAAATGACCCCCGATTACCTACAGAAGGGGACAATCGGGCCTCCATTTAGAAGCACTGGAAGAATTTGCCAAATAATGGTTCCCTGGAACCTTGGTGTTGCAGGCCTCCTCTGCCGTGAAGGTGGCATCTACCATTTGAATTTCCCCCTCTACCTCTGGGGGAAGACCCTTCACATGTGTCTTGGAGAGATCCTTGTGATTTCTTGAACCACATCTTTCCACCACCTCAATGATTCCAAAATAAAGGATCTCTGGGGGTGAAAAATGCACGCCCAAGGCAGAAAGGGTCTTTCCATCCTTCTCACACCTGGACAACGTATCTTTCATTTTGGGGCCAAAAACAGAGGTGCCATCAAAAGGAGCATTGACAAATGTAGACTTAAAAGGTTCCACAAAATCACACAAGCACATCCAGGAGCGTCTCCTAATGGCTACACCTGCACCCACTGCTGTTGAGGTTCCTTTTGCCACACTGAAAATAACCCTCATGGATGAGTTTGATATCAATTGTAGGGTCGCCAATTGTGAGGTGACTGAATCCTTCACTTCCTCAGACACGGTTACTGCAAGGGTATCTGAGAGTTCCTTAATCATATTCCTCTACTGTCAGGTGAAATGTGCCAAATAGTTCAGAGACCTCAAGGCAAAGGTCCCTGAAGTATAGACATGCTTTCCAAACCTGTCCATCAACTGCAATTCCTTGTCAGGGGGATGAACAGAGGAACTTTCATTGGCAAGTTCCTTTCTGGTGACCAAAGCTACAACCATGGCATCAACAGGGGGGCTCTTGGATCAGAACTGCCTGTCCTCTGAAGGGGCCATAATTTTATCAGGCTTCCTAAGAATGGGCTCAATGGGTGTCATGCTCCTTGCATGCCCATCACAAGACCAATTCGAGGAGCTCATTGGCAGGTGGAATCACCCAAGAAGTAGATGGGCCAGTACTAAATGTTTCCAGGAGCACATATTCCTCTGATGAAGGGTTGCTGGGCTTCCAGCCACCTTTCTGTTTCAGGATTTTGAGGATGTCTCCAAATGAGACATCCACAGGAAGTGACCATGGGGACCCTGCACTCTCCTCAAAATCTGTCTTTTCAGTGACAGATTAAGAAGAATCCAAATGCTTCCTCTTGCATGTCCTCTTCTGAGACCTCCTCAGTGGGATAATCTGGGGAGGTATCAGAATAGGTGGAAATACCCCAATTGGGTGTCCTGGGGTTTTGGTACAGGTTGTCCTGTGGGAAGGTTAGCAGAGACTCCTGATGCAGAGATGGGAGTGATACAGGTGCAGGACCCCAGGGGATAGGACCCATCTGGGTCATGGTAGCTGACAGGGTCTCTCCCAAAGTCCTAAAGGCTGACATTCCTGGAGAGGGACAGTAACCCGGATCTGAGAGGAGAGCTTTCTGATCTTTGGCCCTTCCCTGCTCTGAGGAAAGTTGCCCTGAGGCAGATGTTGGAGCCACACTAACCCTTGCCTAAGCTCTGATGTGTAGAGACAGCTCTGAAGCCCTCTGACTTGACTGAAACACCTCGGATCCAAGAAGGTAGAACTGATTCCTAGAGTTCTCCGGATCTGATAGCACAGATGAGCTCAGAGCAAGGTTCAGATCCAAGGATACAATGATCTTTTGATCTGAAGACAGGGCCTTGACTACTCTGATCCAAGGGCTCTAAAACCAAACAGGGAGTCAAAGGAGGATGAGTTAGAGGTGGTGTCATGGATGTATGGGCTTCCTGACCCAAAGGGGTAGAAGCCAAAGCAACAACTGGATGGCTCTGTACCAAGAGGATCTGTCTCACTACCCTCTGCACATCTTCCACAGTCAGGATTCTAGAAGATTGACAGGACTGTTTGGAGGGAGAATCTGGTCTATAAAGGAAGGGAAAAGGTAGCCTTGATGGGAACTGTTTCACAAATGGTGGTGGGGGGGGGGGTATCTTGTCCTAGGTAGTATATCTTCTTGTCTTGGTGGATCTGACATTTTTCAGGTCTGATGAATCCTTACTTTTCTGAGACTTTGGATCCAAAGAAACAGTCTGATCCGATGACAGACTTTTTCTCTTTCTCTGATCCGAGGGAGTCAGATCAGAGAGTCTAATTTTCTTATTAGATGGATCCGAAGAAACATTTGGATCTGAAGAAAGACCTTTTTGTAGTTTTCTCCAAGGTCTTTGAAGAAACAGAAGAAGAGCTCAGAGAGGTGTGTGGTAACTTTTTACAGGTTTCTCCCGCTATGGCATTACCAAAAGAAGAAGGAAAAAGCCCCTTTAAAGTCAATTTGTTTTTGCATTCCACTATAGCTTGGAGGTTGAACGCATGGCATATTGCAGGTGGAGGGGACCAAGGCAATAAACGCAGACAGTGTGCGAGTTAGAGAGGGAGATCTCCTGAATGTACTTCCCACACTTTTTAAAACCTGCAAGGGCTTTTTCTTTTTCAGCCATTGTTTACTGGAAAAGAAAAACAAACAGCTATAACTAACTACTTCAAGCACAACAATAACGATGACAACACAATGAGAACAAGACAAAAAGATTTGTTTTTTTTTTTAAAAGGAAGTGAAAGAGAGAGAGAGGACTACCTACAAAGGTAGTAAAGAACTATGATAAAACATAGAAGGGTGAAGAGTTAGAAAAATGAGAAAGAGGTTAGTATCAAGAACATGCTAGTACTAGAACAGGAAAAGGATTAAGGAAGAATATCGCTTTAAACACAGAAAAAACAAGCACTTATCTAGCCCAAAACTTGAGACAGAAATCACGTCTTTCACCTAATGGCAGCAAAGAAGATCTGAGGTAATGGGGAATGGTGCATTATGGGTAAGGGAGAGGCTAGAGAGCTTCACATTACCACGAGCTTTTACAGCGGCCAAATCAGATCCAATATCTCTGATCTGAACCCATCAGTCCAGGATGGAATGAAAAAGTACAGTTTTGTACCTACCATAAATGTAGATGTTCGCGTGTACACCCTGCTGCAGTCATCACACTTGGGTTATCTTGTCGTCAGGCAGTCCCGCAGTCAGCCTGAATTCCAAAGTCTTGGTCCGACGTCGGTTGCTGTTGCTTCTTCCCTGACGTCAGTACACCAGGAGTATATATAATGCATCCAACGTCATTTTCTTCAGTTTTTCTTGCCCCAGATGTCAGGTGCCCCCAAAAAGGTGGTCAGTAATTAGTACCAATCTAAGAAATTTAGCACAAACACAACATCCCTCCAGCTATAAGCAAATACATCAGAAAGGTATTGTAAAGATTTAGTCAGTTAGGTCAGAGGGGATGGAGGGAGGGTAACCTGGACTGCAGCAGGGTGTACACTCGAACATCTACATTTATGGTAGGTACAAAACTGTACTATGTTCATCGTGTTACCCTGCTGCAGTCATCACACTTGGGTAGAATCCCAAAGCTAAGGCTGGGAGGAGGAGTCAAAGAGGGTTAGAGGAGGCTAGAAGGCCCTGCAGAACTGCAGTGGCGAAGCCAGCTCTAGTCTTAGAGTAAAGTGGTAAGTGGTAGTGTTTGGTGAAGGTGTGTACTGAACTCCAAGTTGCAGCTTCCAAAATATCCTTGGTTGGCACCCCCCTGAGGAAGGCTGTAGATGTAGCTGTTGCCCTGGTAGAGTGGGGCCTTATGGTAGCAGGAACTGGTTTTCCATGATGGGTATAGCAAAAACGAATGCAATGTCCTATCCATTTGGAAATGGTCTGTTTTGATATAGCCTTCCCTTATGAAGCTGCAGCATAGGATACAAAGAGCTGGTCAGATTTTCTGAAAACCTTAGTTTTATCCAAGTAGTAATGAAGTTGCCTGTGAATGTCCAAGGAATGCAGGAGTCTTTCTCCTTTGTTCTGTGGATTTGGAAAGAAGGTGGGTAAGTGGATGGTTTGATTTAAAGCCACACTGGATACCACCTTAGGCATGAAGGAAGGATTAGTTCATAGAGAAACTCTGTCTTGATGGAAAATGAGGAAAGGTTCCACTGCCATTAGTGCCTGCAGCTCTGAGACTCTTCTGGCTGAAGTTATTGCTAGCAGCAGGGCAGTCTTCCATGATATAAACTTTAGATCAGCAGAGAAAGCTGGTTCAAAGGGAGGTAGCGTAAGTTTTTTCAGAACAAAGTTGAGGTCCCAGGTTGGTGTAGGTGCTCTCCTGGGGGGGCCTAATGTTTTTTGCCCCTCTGAGGAACTGCCTTAGAAGTGGATGTGAAAATAAGGGTGGATCCGTGTTGTAGTGGGCTGAAATAGCTGATCAGTGGATTTTAATGGATGAAAAAGAAAGTCCTTTGTGCAACATCTCAGTTAAATACTGTAGAATCTGAGGCATGTGAGGCTGAAGGGTATTTTGGCCTTAGCTTGGTTCCAGGCACAAAACCTTTTCCATTTGTCCGAGTAGGCCTTTCTGGTGCTGGGCCTCCTAGCTTCCAGAATAACATCCATAACTGCTTGAGGAAGAGGAGCTGGCTGGATGCTTAGGTGATTTGCCATGCAACCAAATTTAAGGTTTTGAGCTGGCTGTGTAGAATCTGACTGTTTTGCTGTGTGAGCAAATGGGCAATTTGTGGTAAAATCCAAGGCGGGTCCTGGGCCATATTGCTTAATAGTGGGTACCAGTGCTGGCGTGGTCAGTCTGGGGCTATGAGTATCAGTCATGGTCTCTCCTTTCTGACTTTCAGAAGCACCTTTGAGAGAAGAGGCAATGGAGGGAAGGCATATACTGTCAGGTTTTTCCAACTGAATGAAAGTGCATCCACTTTTCAAGCTTGATGGTGAAGTGTCCTTGTACAAAATTTTGTTAGCTGATAGTTTTGAGGGCTGGCAAACAGGTATATGTCTGGGAGGCCTCATTTTTGAGTTATCATTGCAAATACTTGTGGATCAAGTTTCCACTCGTGGGGATCCATGATGTTTCTGCTGAGGTCATCTGCCAATGTGTTCTTTTTTCCTGGCAGGAATTGAGCTTGTAGCTGAACTGGGTAGGCCAGTGCTGTGTTCCACAAGGTCATTGCTTGCCTGCATAGAGGGTAGGAGTGTGTACCCCCCTTGTTTATGTACCACATTACTGTGGTGTTGTCCGTCCTTATTGTAAGTTGTCCTGGATGTAAGAGGTTCTTGAAGGCTGTCAAAGCATTCTGTACAGCTAGCATCTCTTTTTGATTGATGTGCAGATTCCTTTGATCTGCAGTCCATATGCCTTGAACGCACTATCCTGCCATGTGTGCCCCCCCAGGCGTAGTCTGATGCATCTGTTGTCATAGTTTGCCTGGCTGGGGGCAAGGTGAAAGGCTGACCCTTGTTGAGGTGACATGCCTGTGACCACCATAGAAACTCTTGTTGAAGGCAGGGAATGAGAGATATCATTGTGTCCAAGCTGTGGCTGTGTTGAGATCATACGCTTTTTAGGTACCACTGTAATTTCCTCATATGCAGTTTTGCAAATGGTATTAGTAGTAAGCAAGATGCCATGAAGCCCAAGGCCTGCAGAATTTTTCTTGCAGGGAGTTGGGTCTTTGTTGCCAATGTTTTGAAATATTGAGTCAGTTGTAGTTGTTTGTCTGGCATCAGATAAGCCTTCTGGGCCATTGTATTCAAGCTGGCACCCAGGAATGTCATATTTTGTGAGGGTACTAGTTTTGATTTCTTTTCATTTACTGTGTACCCCAGTCAACTTAGAAGATGTTTTACAAAAGCCAGATGTTGTAAGAGGATGTCCTTGCTTTCTGCTTGGATGAGGCAGTCGTCCAGGTATGGGTATCTTTGAATTCCTCTTTGTCTGCAGTATGCAATTACTGGTGCCAGGCACTTTGTGAAGACCCTGGGCACAGTGGATAAGCCAAAGGGCAGTGCAGAGAATTGGTAATGGGTTGAACCTGCAATGAAACAGAGGTATCTTCTGCAACTTTGTCTGATAGGGACATGCAGGTATGCCTCCTTGAGGTCTAACATTACTAGCCATGCTTTCTTGCCCAACATGGGAAGAAGCTGCTGTAGTGTTAGCATCTTGAATTTGGGTACTTGTAAGAAGGTGTTTAAAATTGAAAGGTCAAGAATTGGTCTCCAGGCATTGTCCTTTCTGGGGACTAGAAAGAGTCTTGAGTAAAATCCTTGGCCTTCTCCCATGTAGGTACCAGTTGAATGGCTCTCATGTCCATGAGAGTTGTAATTTGTTTTTGTGCCTCTGCCCATTGATTTTGTGGCAGGTTTGGCATTCCTCTTTTTGTAGGCAAGGTGCGGAAATGGAATCTGTATCCTCATGAAATTATGTCTAGGACCCATTTGTCCTTTGTGACAATGTGCCAGTTGTCTGAAAAAAATGCTAATTTTCCTCCCAAGGGAGCTGCCACGAGAGTCTTGCTTGGCCATATGAGGTTTAAGTCATTGAGTTTGCCTTCTAGTAGTTTTGGGCCTGTCTTCTCCTCCCTTTTGTGTTGCAGTGCCCCATTGTCGAGGTTTGTAGTGGGCTTGTGGTTGTCCTCTGCCTCTTGGGCATCTGTATTTACCCCTCTGTGGTCTGTCAGTAGCTGGAAAGGACCAATTTTTGTTGGCCAATTTCTGCTGAAGTGAGGGGGCTGTACCTGTAGAAAATCTTTGACAGTCTGCATAGATTTTGCCTTATCCTCCATTTTCTTTAAGACTACTTCTACTTTAACTCCAAATAGGACAGCCTGCTGTAAGGGAGCATCTAGAAGCTTTGCTTTAACATGATCGGGCAGAATTTGTTCCTTTAACCAAGCATGCCTACGTATAACAGACCCAGTAACAGCTGCTCTGCAGGAAGCCTCCAAAGAATCAAATCCACATTGTAAAGTATGTTTGCCCACCTGTTCAGCTGCATGCAACAGATCCTGCATTTCTTTCAATTCAGACTGTTGAGGGAGTGTGCTCATTTTTTGTCTTAATTGAGACATCAGAAATTGCTGGTATTTTAGCATGTGAAATTGACAATTAAGTGCTCTCATAGCTAGAGTGGCTGAGGTGTAAACCTTTTTCCCCCACCTGTCTAAGTGCTCTGGAGTCCCTTTCAGAGGGTACAGGATTTTTTCGCCATAGAAGTCTTAGCCCCTTTGGGACCCTGGGAGATAGTCTCTGGATCAGCAACAGGGCTTTTATAAAGGAATTTGTGGGAGTCAGGCACTCTATAATATCTGTCTGGTTTGGCTGGAGCAGGAGGCAGAGAATTTGGATTCAAACTAGATTCTAAGTAAACATCATCCACAATGTCTAAAACTGGGGGGATAGCAAGAGGTATGTGCTGGGGGAGTAAAAGAAACTCTCTGAGCCTTTTCTTTGAGTCAGAGTAGTCCTGACCTTCCCAGTGAAAATGTTCCCTCATAGTGTGTAAAGTTTCCCCAAAGGAGTAGTCTTCAGGGGGAGAAGCTGAGGGAATGGAATCCTCAGCATCAGAATCTTCATAAGGAGGAAAAGAGTAATCGTGTTCCTCAGAGGAGCCTGAGGAAAGAGACACTTGATCAGAGGAGGCATAATCTTCCTCTTGTCTAGGCCTTTTGTCGGGGGGGGTTGGGAACCCCTGATTAAAGAGATCAAATCTTCAGCCATTTTAAGCATCTGTTTCTTAGGCATGGGGCCTTGAACTGGAGACTGAAGTGCAGTCTTTTTTGGTTTAATAGGAGTCTTAAGCTTAGGATACGTTTTTATGGTGAGAGTCGTCGGTCTGAAGACACCTTCAGAAACCAAAAGTGTTTCTGCAACACTGACATCTGTTTCTGCAGTGTCATCGGTAGGGGCTAAAGAAAATGGCTGTGTCGGCCTAGCACTCTCTGCCAAAGGCTCCGAAGCGGTCTCAGGTTCCAAATCTGCAGTAGCCGGGGGCTGCGTAGGAGCCTCACTGAAAACCGGTGAACCGCAGACCGGCCCAGCCGAGGCCTCGGAGTCTGGCTTGGGTCTAGGCTGCCTGTCCTTATCCTTGCGTTTTTTGTGCACGCCGGTAGTTGGTTGCTCCGACGGCATTGTGTAGTTAAATTTTCTACCGAAGTAGTGTCGTGCGAAATCAAAGCGTCTTTTTATAGTACGCTTATTGAACCTAGCACAAAAGCGACAACCAGTGACGTCGTGGTCTGGGCCTAGGCAAGGTATACAGTAAGAATGAAAATCCTTATGAGGTATTTGCTTCCCACAAGAAATACAATTGTTAACTTTTTCTGACATCGGTCTGAGGCAAGAAAAGTTTCCCCAATGGGGTACTTAGCTTTATTGAAGACTTCAGATCTGAAATTCGACTTCGAAAATCTCAGGAGTCGGCCGACCGGCACTTGCGAACTGCTTCTGGCACCGCGCGGAAAGAAAGACTGAAGAAAACGGCGTTGGATGCATTATATATACCCCTGGCGCACTGACGTCAGGGAAGAAGCGACAGCAACCGATGCCGGACCAAGACTTTGGAATTCAGGCCGACTGCGGGACCACCTGACGACAAGATAACCCAAGTGTGATGACTGCAGCAGGGTAACACAATGAACATCTGACATCATCAAATGCTGCCTTAAACCTTGAATTTTTTCCCCACCCCTTTTTTCCAGTCTTTTAGGGGCTTCACTAGCTGGGGCTCCAAAAAGTAGCTCCTTCTTTAATGGGGAATTAAAGAACTGTGCTTTAATATCTTCTGGTAGAGGTTGAAGCCCCAGCCATGCATGTGTCCTCATTGACAGAACCCTGAGGCTGCTGTCTTGAATGCTGCATCTGCAGCATCATATCCACATCTGAATGTTTTGCCACTTGACTAGCTGTCTAGGTGAGCTCTCACGGTGGTACCCTCAGTTAAGTATCAAAGACCTTGCTGATTTTCTCTCCTAGTTGTTCTTGGAGGGCTATCTGGAACTTAGTCATATGTTTAACCATTGTGGCAGCTGTACATATGTTCCTCCCAAATCTGTCCAATCCCATACTCTATCATTTGGGAGCTTGTTTAGAGTATGAACCATGTTTTACCATCTTCTAGACTCAGGGACACCACTGATGGATTCATCTCAGGGTTCTTAAAAACATTTGTAGTGCTCTTTCACCTTGGAAAACCTGTTAGGTTTCTTATGAGCTGGGGGTTGAAACAACTTTATGGAAAGATGCTTTAAGGGCAACCTCAAGAGCTGTCAAGACAGGATGAATGGTCACAGGTTTGGGGGTATCTAGGCTCAACAATTCAAAATGCATTTTTGTGCCTCTGATGCTTCCATACCTCTTCTCTTCTCATCTGAAGAAATCCTTTATCCCAGTGTTTCATAGTGAGAATGTAAGTCACTGCAAAAGTAAGATTCATCTGATAGGATAGGTGCCAGGCCTCCTGTGCTAGCCTGCACAGGGGATAGGATCTGTGTTTATGTACCACATCACCATGGTATTGCAGATGCGCACCAGCAGAGTGCCTGGTTTCCAAAGATGTGAGAAAGTCTGTTGGGCTTGTAGCAGAACCCTCATTTCCTTTAACTCATTCCCTCCTGTGCAGCTTTTTTGAGTGTGTAATTTTAACTCGTATTGTACGTGGCTTGAGCCTTTAAAAAATTAAGTTTATCACCTTACAGTTAAAACAAATATTCATATATCTGGAACTATAAGTGTACTGTAAATGACAAACTATTCAGGATAAATAAAATTTTACATTAGTGACATTCCATTCAGTTTAATGCTTTAAACTGCATTTTATAAGCTAAAATAAAAGCAGTGAATATTAACTTTGTAATGTTGTATAAACAGCTTATGATATCTCAGTAACCATTCAAAGCAAGATGCATAATGCCAGCAGGATTTTCTTCATACAGCTCGGAGCTTGCATATGAGTCTATGCAGTTCTGTCTGTTACCTGAATGTTGAGATATTTAGAAAAACGTAAGTTATCAAAATACAAATAAACAGTATACAAATAATATTCAATATCTGTTTAGCTGCATTAGAGAGATCAAATATCAATACAATTGTGTTTGCCATCATATATGCTTTAACATGAAATCTTCTGATACCTTGTATGTAGCATGGTTTGGGAATTAATGCAAATATGAACAAGCAATATTTGATGCCTAGAGGTGTCAGTAGGAGGTAACTCCAGAAATACCTGGAGGCACACTCAGCTGTAATGAGTTAAGTTGATGTGTTCTTTGAGTACATGGTCAGGCCACTCCCCTCAGACTCTGTGGTCTCCTATCCAAGCCCCCCATGCCTTGTCTGAAGTATAAGTAAACAGGACTTGGAGTGAATGGAAAACCTGGGTTGAGCGTAACTTGGTTGCTCCACCAGTGGGGTTCCTTCTTGATACAAGCAGGAAGGGAAATGTGGATATTGAGAGACTGAAATTATTTATTTATTTATTTTGTTTTACATTTGTTTACCAGGAAAGTCCAATTGAGTAGAACTCATTTTCAGTGGAGGCCCGGGGAGAAAAGCTCCACACATAATAAACTACATAACAGTAAATAAAAATACAATAATTGCAATAAGTTAAAAGGAAATGCATAAGTTCCTAGACATTTATATAACAATAATACAAACATAGTTGTAAATTAATAAACAAGATAAAAACAACAGGCATAGACCGGTAAGTGAAGGTACTTAAATTAGGACAGGAGTCAACATGGTGATATTCTTGTTGTACTAGTTAAGGGGTAGTGACATAAGGAACAAGAATGATGAAGACAGTTAGGGTGGGGAATATACATATCGTGTTATATTTTATTTACGAGTGGATGTTTCATAGGTGTGTACTAGGCTAATGGCCCTGGAGCCTTTACAAGCCTAGCCCAAATAAATTGCCTAGGCACAGTGCCACCCGATGTTAGTTCATAGTGCCCCTATGCAGTAGGGAAACTGGAGTGATACCTGGGGTGAACTTTCTGTTATAGGTTCATAGGTAGAAGGAAGGTGGTGGAGGACAGGAGGGGAGAAATTATTAGAAAGTATGAGAGCTACTGCAACACATTTTGAAAGTTGCAAATGAGAATAGTGCAAGTTGTGTATGGCAAAATAGGTGAGTATAGGAAAGGATATGAGGAAGCCAGGTTACCCAGGGGTATTGCATGAGCAATGTCATGTGTCTCAAATATTGCTTGAGGTGCTTTTTTTAAATTGTATAATATATATTGTAATATATATATATTGTAATATAATGTATTTCATATTTTTTCTATATAGCAGGAATATAAGGAGTCACCTGCTGAGTTTGAAGATTTACTAACTTGTAATAGTAGCTTACTGGTTGAACAGAGTGCAGTTACTGGAATATGGTTGGATTAAGTTACATAGGGCAGAGATTTTGTCTGACTGACTGATAAGTTTATGGGCCATAGTTAGTTGATTATATGTCAAGAGATGAGGAAAGTTTTCTAAGTGGAATATAGTGATGTGTCCTGTGTGATACATTTGTGGCAAATTTAGCTATTTTATTGTAGCATGTTTCTAGCTATGTCTGATTTTTTTCAGGTTAGTAAGTATGGGAGAAGCATAGAGGAGTGGTGAGAGAAGTTGGGTTCTTGCAATGGCTTCGACTGAACTATCAGTTAGAAATTTATTTCTGTATAGCATACCCATTTTATTGTGTGTTTTCTTGATAATTTAAATACTGATAATTGCTAATTTAAAATACTGGGACAACACTGATTTGAGATACTATTGCATTTTCCTCATGAGCAATCTGGCAAGGGGCAGCACAGGAATGGTGGCAGCCATGAATCCCAGGGCCCTGCAAGCTTGTCCAGTCGAGCATTGATACTCATGGGAAAGCATTAGGAACTCTTTAGTTAGGGTGGTGACCTTCTCCTGAGGAATAGAGGCATGCATGGCACACATGTCCAGATTGAATCCCAGAAAGGTCAGCTGCTGGGTGGGAATGATCTGGTATTTTTTTTTTTTTTTTTGTAATTGATGGACAACCCCAGGAGAACTCAAGCATTGCACAGTGTAATGAAGGTGCTTTGGAAGAGCGTCCCTGATGTATACCCAGACTGCAGCAAATAGCCACTACTGGAGCCATTTTGTGAAAACACTTGGAGCTGTAGAAAGACCAAAGGGCAAAACAGTAAACTGAAAATGTGATGACCAGGTAAAGAACCTGAGAAAGTTTCTGCAGGAAGAGCAGATGGGGATATGAAGATAAGCATCCATTAGGTCTATTGATACCAGAAAAACTTGAGAGAGTAGGAAAGGTTGAAGAGTTTTCATTTTGAAGGGGGGGGGGGGCAATCTAAGGTATCTAGCCTGGAGGAGTCCAAGATGGATGTCCATTGACCCTATTTCCTTAGGACAGGAAGATCCTGCAGTAAAATCTCTTTTTTGAATAGGATAGGGGAACCTCTTCTATGCATGATAGGGTATAGAAGGTGTATCTTGTTGGGAGGAGGGCAGAGTATTCCCCTGGGAGATGGACTGCTTTACCGAGACATAGAGTAACCCTCCTTGATAATACTTAAGATCCCGTATATGTCTAAGGTTAATGCTTCCCAGACAGGAAAAGAAAGAGTCTTTTTGAGAGAGGGGTGGATGGGCGGTAAACAGTCAACAGGGGTCTACTCCCAAACTGAGGCTTTCCTGAAGGGCTAATACCTTTGAGATTTTTTTCAGGGAATCTCTTCATAGGAACTTTGCTGGATAATTTCTATGATATCTGGGAACTGTATACAGCAGAATCTGATGGCAATCTTTCATTGTGTTGACTGTTCCTGCAAAGTCTTGAAGAGACCGGCAACTTTTGGGCCAAAAAGGAGATTGTTATCCAAGGGGGAGTCTAAAATCTTAGACTTGAAACCTTCTGGAATAGGTTGGCCTCATAGCCAAGAATAACATCTAATCACTGAGCAAGTGGCAGTCACCTTCGAAGAGACATTCACAGCATCATAGCTGCATTTTAAACTGTCTGATTACTTGAGCAGCCTGGGCCACTAAAGACTGCGTATGCTGTTCTGACTTCGGAGTCTGTGGCTCTGTGATGGTTTTGCTTAAAGGCTGTAGCAGTCAGTAAGGATTTTGTCAATTGAGTTTGGTAGTTTATAGCTCTGAAAGTTAAGGTGGAAGAAGTCTACACTTTCTTACCCAACCTGTACATTGCTAAACTGTCCTTGTCATTGGGGGCCACAGCAACTTGGACAGTTGTCTGAGGCCAGGGAAACTGCAGCTAGGTCTGCCACAGGATTTTTGTAGAGGTACTTGAGTTTATTAGAAACTCTGTAGAACCTATCTGGCCTTTCTGTATCAGGAGGCTGAGAGTCAAAGAATTGACTTGAAAGACATCCAGGTAAGCATCTCGTGCTGGGGGAACAGGAGGAGAACAGCAGTGCCCATTTTTAATATGTTGTAGTACCTCTTTTACACCTCAGACAACTGTCTGGACCTGCCATTTAAAATGTTTCATCATGCTTTGTAAGGTTTCCCGTAAGGAGGCTTCTTCCAAGGGGGAATCAAGAGAGAGAGACAAGTCTCCCTCATCTGAGGAAATCTATTCTGGAGAGTGTAACCTGGACAAGTAATCGAGTAAAAGATCTTAATCCCAGTCCTGTTTCTCATCAGATGAGTAGAAATCTAAGGCCTGTTTCGGTGGTGTGGCCTGAGAAGGCCAAGTCACAAAAGAAGGTGGCTTCAGACACACAATTGCCATGAATAACCTGAGAAAAAATCAATCCAGTCTTTCTTCCTGAATGCAGAAGGGAATGTCAAGTGTTTAGGTTTTTGCTTTTTCTTTTTAGGAGTGATGGCCACCTGAATGAGCTTAGTGGGTTTTGAGCCTTGGCACATTTCTATCAGGGAACTGGGAATCTCTTCCCGCACAAGACTCTAAGGGATTCCACAAAGGCAATCTGAGATAATGAGTTGCAGCTCATCACAGGACTCAGTTGTCTGCAAGACTTTAGAAGCTGTAACAGCCTTGAGTGGGGTTGCAGTAGAGGGTTCATGAGAAGATGACTGGCATTCCATGGGTTTGACCACCTCAGTGTGTATGTCCAGTTCTAATTCTACTGCAGAAGAATCCTCTCTAGGCCTTTTTAATTTTTTTCTTAGGCAGGAGGCTGACATCCGGGCCTTCCAACATGGTGTAATGGGCCAAACGTTTCAGATGTTTGGTCTCGAAAAAGGTATTGTGTAGATGACTAGACCATAGAGTTTTAGGAATGAATGACTGACAGATAGAGGAGGATTTATAGTCATGTTAGGGGCCTAGATAGAATAGACACTTAGTGTGCAAGTCTTTGTATGGAATTTGTCTACCACATTTCACACTTAGCCCTCCTAGCGGACATCTAATGATTAGCAAAACAGTCAAAAGTTTAGAAGGAAGGATCCTCACTGGGGCACTTATCTGATCTGACAAGTGAAGCCATGATACAGAGTGATCAAATGATTATAGTCCATCAGGTGCAACAACCTGCATTCAGGCTGGTGGCAAGATAATTTGAGGATCGTGTACATGCATCTGATTTTATACCCCAGTGCCTATGAGCTGAGATAATCACCCGGACACAAGTCCTAGGAAGGTTAAGCTTTGGTACC
The DNA here is from genome assembly GCF_019279795.1 of Protopterus annectens. Taxonomy (NCBI): domain Eukaryota; kingdom Metazoa; phylum Chordata; order Ceratodontiformes; family Protopteridae; genus Protopterus; species Protopterus annectens. The sequence continues at coordinate 495,863,440 of NC_056750.1, forward strand.
CCTACTGGATGTCAGTGAGCTACAATCCATCTGTTAATAATACTGCAACAGTGAATCAGGACAACTGAACTTCCACATCATGGCCCACCACATCATATTATATTAAACTGTGGGAGTCTTATTTTACCTTTCAGAGGAAACAAACTGGATTTCTGCCACATTATCCCAAGCTGGAGAACCAGAGAAGCTACCTCTAAAATGTAGGTCTGGTTGGACACACCACTGTCTACAGACCTGTTGAATGCATCAGAAGCCTGCAGAGTAGTAGTTTTGGGTCTAGCAGTTGGAAATGAATCTCACCAGACTTTGCCCCCTTGAACTGAGGTGCAACTTCTGATGCCTGGTTCATATCTACCACATGACTCTCTCTTTACACTTCTTTGTACGAGAGATGATGAGAAAGACAACACAGTGGATCCCATAGCAGACCAGCTGAAGGCCTCCAACCCACCTCTATTCATGGCAGTGTTACAGGGAATGATCCTGACTTCAGATAGTGTTACGGATAATCCCAGATAGACAACCAACTCCTGGATATCAATTTTCAAACCTAGATAAAAGATAAAATGGCTGTGCTAATTTCTATGAGGAATCTTCCAACCTCAGACACATCTGTCCTTTTTGAGTACAAGCATAAGGCTCCCATAATGCTCTGCCCATCAGAATTTCCTCTGATCAAGTTTGCTCAACCATGCCTGACCTACACACAGAGTTCCCCTAATATGAGATCCAGGCATACACCAAAAGGGTCTCCACCACAGACTTCAGACCAGTCCCCAAGGTCCACCAAGTTCCACATATGACAGTAACAATTTGAAAGAGGGAGAGGAGGAGGAATGGTTGATATGTATGGAAGAAGAAAACTTAGATCTAGCATTTGTAAGAACATAACATATGTATCAGATGTTGTCTTTTCCTTCTACCTCAACCTGTGGGACAGAGTCACCAGCCAGACAAAATGGGAGGTATCAAGACAGAATATTCCACAAAATGGTGGAACCAAAATATGTCCTAGAACTGGACTGAAGTTCCAGTTTATAATGGGACACACATGTATGTGTGTCAGGCCACATAGCCTCTGCACAATCACCATCTAGAGAAGCAAGACCAAAGAAAGTAGCTGAAGTACAAAACTACCCTAGTAGAATTAACTTTTGTTTTGTTAGGTTAAGATATACACAAAAGATAACCCCAAAGACCTCCTAGATAAAGTGCACGTAACAAATGCTCTCAGCAGCCCTGAATGCACTCCTTCAATACATCACCTACATAATCACATACTGCCACATCTTCTGGAGCCTCTATGTCTAAACCCATAAGACAAGCCACCACACAAATAGTCTGGTCACTGGAGACTCCATTGTGAGACACAGTGATGTCCCTCTCACCAGGCTAAGGAGAAAGTCACAGTCAGTTGCTTATCAAGGGCCAGGATGTGCCACATCACACATGCACTCAGGTCACCGGACCACAAGTACCAGTATGACACAGTCATAGTCCATGTGGGTGTAAATGACCTGAGACAAACCTCCCTAGACCACATGAAGTGACACATCATAGAGCTCTAGGAATGCGTGTCACAGGTTCGTATGAGCCTAGCATTGAGCAGCATTTCACCTTTTCCAAGGATGATGCCACAATATGAACAAAAGATGACTGACTTTAATAAATGGCTTAGTTTCTGGTGTCATTTTAAGGGGGTGCAACATTTGTCAGCATGGAAGGAAATGGTCAACAGACCATACTCATTTGACAGGGATGGTCTGCACCTCTTCCTTTTAGGCTTTCAAATATTACCTAAAACATTGTCCTCCCCATAGTTTCTTTTTAGGCAATGCCAAACATAAAGCACTTTTGACATAGCAAATCAAAATCAAGAAAATCTAAAGGTGTTACTGCTCAATGCTAAGAATCTAAACAAACAACTCAACTCCCTAGATGTTCTATTCACCCTAGACAATGCTAGCATCTGTGTGGTCACTGAGATGTGGTTTAAAGCTGCGGAAAGCACACCAACACTGCAAGGTTATAATGCCTTCCACACATTTAGAACAGCTACAACACAAACAATAGGATGAAAACAAGAAGGATGCTTCATGCTCACCAAATGATTTATAAAAAGCAGCGTTTACCAAGATTATATATTCCCCATTCCGAAGGAAGGATGGGCCTCCTTCAAACTGATTAAATGTATATATCTGCAATCATGGGACTCCACACATATCTGCTGATCTCACAAGAACCAAATGTAGTGAAAGTTTTGAAACATGAGAATAAATCTAAGAAGACTTCTCTGCTTAACTTAGCAGAAGCATATCGGCATCAAGCAGGAATGGAAATCAAACCAGAAGTAGATAAAAATCAGGCAGCAACTGAATGTGCCAAAAAACAAAAGAAATAATATAAGGTGAAGGACCAGATGAGAAGGTAAGAAATGTGGAAAAAGCATAAATACAGCTGAAAGTATAGAAAACTTCTGGAAGAACCTCATGTTGATCAGGAATGAACACAGAAATTGTTAAGGAGAGGCGAATTCAAACCAAGAGATGAAAGGTTAATGCTGACAGCCCAAGATAGTGGGCTGATTTACAAAGTCCATTGAACATGTTGGAGAAACATACAAGTGTAGGTTTTGCAAAACTGAATTGGAAACAGTCGCACACCTCTTGCTGTTTGTGACATACTAATGGCAGAAGGACTTTATACTTTAAAGGCATAATAATGTGGCAAGACTGTTGCACTGGGGATTGTGCAAACATTACGTTACTGAATTGGCTGAAAAACACTGGAAACATGAGCCACAAAGCATCACAGAAAATTATGAAGTTTACATCACATGAAATCACCCATTAGCAACAGTTCAAAAGATAGATGCTAGAAAACTGGATATAGTGGTCCAACAAAAGAAGACAAAAGTAGCATTGATCATTGAAATTGCTACACCCAGTGACTACAGTGTCTTGCGTACAGAGAGACATAAAGTCATAAAATATCAGGATCTGCAGGCAGAAACGAGAGCAATGTGGAAGAAAGATACCTAGACTGTTCCAACAGTAGATGGAGCAACGGGTCTTATAAAAAAGAATCTATAAATTGTACTTAGATAAGATACAAATCCATGTAACCACATACGAATTGCAAGAGGAGTCAGTACTGGGCACATTGCGAGTGCTGCAAAGAGCACTTTTGGCTGACATCAAAAACTGAAACAATACTAATTTCATGAACTTTAATCATACTTTGACTTAGGAATGGGGTCCATTCCCATCATAGTATTAGAAACCCAAAAGGTTTGGGGAAATTAAAAAAGAATACAGGTACTAAAGGTGGAGGTGTCTCAATTAACATCAAAAATAAATATACCTCAAGGCTGGTCAAACAGGACAATGCACTTGAGCTTCTCCACATTCAAATCACCATAGACAAAATCCCAAATGATTTCCTTGCAAGCTATAAGTCTCACTGCATGACCCAGGAAATCCATACCATGTATATACAGTATTGGAAATACCATCCAACCCAATGCTATATTCATGGGCGACTAATTACTTCAGCATTAACTGGAATTAAATATGACACCAAACATACAGAGATTCATGGATTTTGTAAACACAAACTCCCCCAGGCCAGACTGTCAATACATCAATGAAGGGTGCAATCATACTGGATCTGGTCCTCACAAATATCGAAGAGTGCTGCACACCTCTTACTGTAATGTCTTCCTGGTAAGGTTAGACCAGAAAATGGTCTCCTTTGAAGTAAAACTAAAACATGGAACCTCAGATAACCCTTGAATATTCAGGAACTATTCTAAGGCTAACTTCCTACTATTAAGTGAAAACCTGACAAAATGTCAAGCCCCCATAAATCTTGAGAACACTGCTGGCTACACAGAACTGTTCACAGAAACACTACACAAGCATGTTAACAGCTGCAGAGAGGCAGGTGTACCCACCAGGAAGAAACGCAGAACTAACTCAAAAAACAAGCCATGCTGGTGGAATCACATCAGAAGGAAGAAAATCATGGCAAAAATTAGGAGGTGCAGCACACAGCCAGATAAGAATACTCTCAAACTAAACAAACAACTCCAAGAGGACAAATAAAAGATAAAGACAAATTTGAGGTAAACTTAGTCTTCCAGGCCAAGGACAAGCACAAGGCATGCTTTAGCCAAGACTACAACCTCAAAGTCAATACACAATTGTGTGCAGAGCTCACTGTTAATGGAGCCACCTATATTGGGGGTCTGAATGGAGAGAAGTCAGGAAGCAAAAGAGAGTAGTATTGCTGAAACTGAATTCATCCTCAAGTCTTGGTGAGTACCTTCATGAGGTGGACCCTGTTTTTCACAAAATCTCACCAAACGACACTGATATATAGACTGTATTTTATATAGCATATATCATGGACAGAAGTAGGTCAAAAATTAAAAAAGATAGCTGGCTGCACAAGACCCAGGATAAAAAACTGCCCAATCCTTGTAGGCACACTGGTGTTGGGATTGGAAAAAAATGAGTGTAGAATCCTCAGAAGAGGGAAACATTCCTAGAATGGGGACAGGCCAGGCCCAGGGGGAGAATGACCCCCTCTTGTAGAAGGAAACAGCAGTCCACAAAAATCACAAAAACCAATAGGCCAAAGAAGAGCCATAAAGATGTGGAGTGGACTATTGAAGATAAGAAATAAATGATGTATTGTTACTATTATGCAAAAAGCCCAGAATTTCCAGACACAATATACAAAAAGATTAAGACAGAAATTAGAGGAAAGAAAAAAAAAATACTTCCACAAGAAAAACTGTCAGAAGCTGCAAATAAAATTTTGTGTTCATTAATACAACATTGTTATGAAAACCATTAAATAGACCAAGAAACTTTGATCTGTTTGGAAATCGAAGCATCTGAGGAAGTGCAAAAATATAAACAACAAAACCTAGAGACTTTTGCAAAGTATAAAAAAGAAATACGGACATGGGAAAGAAAGAGAGATTTGATATGGTGCAATATTTATACAAATTCGAAAGCCAAATTAATCAATACAAAAAAGGCAGCCCCAAATATATTCAGAGAGAAATACACAAAAAGGCATACAGATATGGAAAATTTAACATTGAAATATCACAAAGGGGGAAATGTAGAAAATAAGATTAGTAAAGTAGAAGTTAAAAAAATAGAAGTTGAAGTTATGGAATGCCTGCAAAGTGAAGGATTTTGTGTAGAAGATCTAACACAGGTTACATCACAGCATGATGGAATCAGTCCCCAAAGTAAGGAGAATCAGGAAAATCAGGAGACATCTGAAGAAGATATATGGACTTGGGAAAGAAAAAGAGATGTAATATGGTGTAATATTTATACAAAAGAGAAAGCAAAACTAATAAATACAAGAAGAGCAGCACCAAAGATATTTGAAGAGAACTACAGGCAAAGGAATCCAGACATGGAAAACTTTACAATACAAAAAATAAGAAGACAAAGAGGAAAAGTAAAAAAGATTAGTAACGGAGAAGTAAAAGAAATAGAAACGGAGGTTATGGAGTACCTCCAAAGTGAAGGATTCAGTGTAAAAAATCTAACTCAACAGCAGGCTAGAGCAATAGACATCCAAATCCAGAAGAAACCAGTGGAATGGGAAGCAATTGGTCAGTTGCCATATGAAGACATTTTGGAGTCTTCCACAGGAAAACAGTATATGTTCACATGAAGCTGGACAGCAAGGGAAGGAACAGGAAACTGTGGCAAATCTGACGCAGTCAATGATGAGGAGTGATAGGCTAGTGAGTTCCCATATGACAGAGCAACGGATGACAGGATAAAATTGAAGGGAATGTGAAAGAGGAAGATGCTATAGAACTTTCTATAGAATGCCTGCAGAAAATGGAGAACACAAAGTGTGCCCTCAGTGTAGAAGTAAATGAGCTAAGAGAAGAGTTGCTTGATTTAACAGAGATAGACAGACATATTAAGATCAATGAAATAAATAGACTGCAGAAGGTCAATAAAACCCCAAAAATTAGAAGTTTGATAAAACAAATGAATACAGTAATTAGGACTGTCCATAGAGATCCATGCAATACAACAGAAGTAAATAAAATTCTACTACAAGAACATAGGTGGTAAGGGAAAGTAAGGGGAAAACTCGAATACCATCATTGAAGTATCGCATAGAGAAAACTATAATGCAATTAAGAAGTGTCACTATTAGAAGAATATAGAAGGAACAGATCAACAAAAATACTCAGAAAGACAGACACGATAAAAGCAATGCACAGTATTATTACAGATCAGGATTTATCATGCATTATCGCAAAAAAACTAAAAATATCAGCACAGGCAGGAAAACTTAGAAGATATACAGATAAATATAAAGGAAAGTTACAAAATAAGCAATTTACTGATGACCCACACATTTGTAGAGATAATTGGGAAACAAACAAGGTAAAAGAAATTGAAAGACAACCAAAAAAAGATACATCTTGGAGAAGTATTTATGAAGAGCCTTGTGAAACATAAAAATGCTAAATGGACAGTAGTAGTAAAGAAAGAAGTTGTTCAAAGGTACAGAATATGAAATGTGATAAAATAACAGCCAGAGAGATTGAAACAAGTCTCTTATTGGAAAACCCCAGGCCCAGATGCAGTAGCTAACTTCTGGTTAAAAGTATTAACATCTTTGCACAAAGATTTATAAATGAGTAAGAACCATTTATATGCGCAACCCAGACAGACATCAACCTGGCTAACAGGAAAAACAATGCTCCTATTTAAGGGTGAACCTGCAAGCTATGCTAAAAATCATAAACCAATAACTTGCCTTCCAACAATGTATAAACTATAGACTGGAATTGATGTTGATGGAGTTTACAGTCATTTAAAAGAAAACTCAATTATGGCATTAGAACAAAAGGGCAATAAAAGAAAGTCATATGGAACAAAGGATCATTTTTTGTTAAAGTCATAGTGGAGAACTATAAAAAGAGGAAGAATCTAAGTATAAGGATTGACTACAAAAAAATATTTGACAGTATCCTACATTCATGGATAAAAGTGTGCTTAAAAATATATAACATACACCCTACACTGAAACTACATCACAGCAACTATGAAACACTGGGAAACCACTTTGCAGTTAAGCCATGATAATGAACAAATTTTTATTCCAGGGATAAAAATCCAGAGGAGATATTGTAGGGTGACTATGTCACCATTGCTCTTTTGCCTTGCCCTTAACCCATTAAGCTGTCTGCTTAACAGATTAGGTCATGGGTAAAATTTGGCTCCCAGAAAGCAACAAAATGTAAAGACTTCTCATCTTCTCTTTGCTGATGACTTAAAATTTTATAGCTCATCAAATGAGGAACTGAAAACACAACTGCAAGTAGTCCAAACGTTTTCAGATTATATAAAATGTAATTTGGTCTTCATAAATGTGCAAAAGCAACCTTTAAAGCAGGAAAGCTGCAGCACCAAGAAAACAACAGTGTGAGGCAAGATTGTGATATAATAGAACTTGAGCAAGAGGGAGTACATAAATATTTGGGAATTGATGAAGGATCAACAATAAAACATGAACAAATGCAAATAAAACTTACTAAGGAATATTTTAGAAGACTTCAATTAATCCTGAAAACAGCATTGACATCTAGGAACAAAATTCAAGCTATAAAGCAATTTGCTCTTCCTGTCCTAACTTACAGTTTTGGAGTGATTGACTGGTCCCAAAAGTTGTTGGCTAGATTACACCAGAAAACAAGAAGGATGCTTCATGCTCATCAAATTATTTAAAAATAAAATCAGTGCATACCAAGATTATATATTCCCTGTTCCAAAGGAGGTATGGGCCTACTTGAAACTGATTACATGTATAGATCTGCAATTGTGGGACTGCATACATATCTGCTGACCTCAAGACTGAAACGTAGTGAAATTTTTGAAACATGAGAAGAATAAATCTAAGATGACTTCCCTTCTTAGTCTAGCAGAAGCATATCAGTGAAGCAGGAATGGAAATGAAAACAGAAATAGGTAAAAAGCAGCAACTGAATGTGCCAAAAACAAAAGAAAATGTAAGTTGAAGGATTAGATGAGAAGGCAAGAAAGTGGTAAAGGCATAAATACAGTTACAAGTATAGAAAACTCCTGGAAAAAAAACTCATGTTGATCAGGATCGAATGCAGAAATGGTTAAAGAGAGGCGAATTTAAACCAAAAGATGAAAGGTTAATCTTGGCGTCCCAAAATAGTGGGCTATGTATACATTAGTTTACAAAATCTATTGAACATGCGTCAGAAACAGAAAAATGTAGGTTTTGTAAAACAGAATTGTAAACAGTCGCACACCTTGTTGCTGTTTGTTATATACTAATGACAGAAGGACTGTATAGTGAAAGGCATTATAATATGCAAGACTGTTGCACTGGGGATTGTGCAAACATTATAATATTGAAGTAGCTGAAAAACACTGGAAACATGAGCCACAAAGCATCATAGAAAATGATGAAGTCTACATCACATGGGATCACCCACTACCAACAGTTCAAAAGATAGATGTGACAAAACCACATAGTGGTCCATAAAATGAAGACAAAAGTAGCATTGATCATTGAAATTGCTACACCCAGTGACTACAGTGTCTTGCATACAGAGAGACACAAAGTCATAAAATATCAGGATTTGCAGGGAGAAATGACAGCAATGTGGATGAAAGACTCCCAGACAGTTTCAACAGTAGTAGGAGCAATGGGTCTTATAAAAAAATAATTTACAGTCGTATTTAGATATGTTACCAATACATGTAACTCCGTACAAATTGAAGGAAGAGTCATTACTGGGCACATTGCAGGTGCTGTGAAGAGCACTTGTGGCTGACATCAAAGACTGAAACTATACTTATTTCACAAACTTTAATTATACTTTGACTTAAGAATGGGGTCCATTCCCATCATGGTATCAGAAACCCAATGATTTGGAGAAATTAAAAAAAAAAAAAAGACATAGCAAACCTACTGGCCGACAAATTCAGCTCCAGCTTTACGCATGTCTCCCCCCTCAAACTTCCCTCAGGAAATACCATCAAATATACCTCCCCCCTGCTATCAGTAGGGAGGTCTTTAATGCTTCCCTGTAAGGCTTACACCACTGCATTAATGAGCTAAGACAATACTCCAAGATGACTTCTAAACAGCATGAAACATGACTTATAAGGCCCTCTCGAATGGCTATATAACTTTAGCCTCCAAACAGACTTCATGGTCATGAATGGAAAGCAGCAACAGTCAACCCTCTGCACAAAGGCAGGCCATCTACAGACCCTGGAAACTACAGTGTCATAAATCTCATTAGTCTCGCATGCAAAGCCATAGAAAGAATTATCACAGAAATGAAAAATAATGACATACGAAACCTACAGACACTGGACCCAACCCAATTTGCTTTCATCAAGGGCAGGTCTTGCCAATTCAACCTGGTAGACTTTTTGAGAAGGTTACCAGAGCAAAGGATGAGGGTAAAATGGTTCACAATGCCTACATTGACCTGATCAAGGCATCTGACACAATAGCCCACTCAGGCATTGTTGACAAACTCAAGAGATTAGGTGCAAGCCCATATGTCACCCGATGGACAGCTAGCTGGCTCACAAACAGGAACCAGGAAGTTAGAATTGTGGAGTTACAAGCAGAGTTCCTCAGAGATTGGTCCTGGGACCAATCCTTTTTGGTATTTACATCTCTGAAGTCAAGGACAGTGCCAATAGCCTGTAGCTGACTAACCTGGCAGATGACTGCAAATTAGGAGCTGTCAGTGAATCCCCCAACACACATGTACTTCAGGAATGGCTGACAGACAAATAACTGGTGTCAGAGCCACAGACTAAAACTAAATGTGAAGAAATGCATAATAGTATCTTTTGGGAAGTCATCCATCCCTGGTAACTATCATATTGACAACACACCCCTAAGAGGTGACCCAGTTACCAGGGACTTGGGGACACACACAGACAGTAACCTAGCATTTGACTATCACGTGTCTACAGTAGTGAGGAAATCATTCTATTTTGTGCAACTTATAAACAAAGGTATGGCATCTAGGTCCAAGAAAGTCATTGTTCTACCGTATTCAGCATTCACCAGACCTATCACTGAGTACAATGTCCCCTTTGGTATGTACCTAACCAGACATATTCAACAACTGGAACATCCACAGAAGTTCCTCACTAAAAGAGTATAGAGCATATGTAACATCCTATGCAGATCGCTTCAAGGCCCTATCCCCGTATTCTGTCTCCTACAGGCTGTTGTGGGGAGATCTATGCCTGCCATACAAGGTGTCACACTCCACTTTGATGGACCTCCTGCATATCCACGAAAGAAACAGCACGAGAATTACCTATTTTAAAGACTTAACCTTGCCTGTGATATAAATAGGACCTGCTGGAGATACAGGTATGTATCCCAGAGACTACCACTTCTCTTCAACAATCTCCCCATCCATGTGAAGCAGAGTTCCTCCCTAACAATTCAAATGTAACTTGGACAATTGATTGGGGAACAGGAAATTCATCTCTGTTTTGGCACCTGTAGATCAATGTTTGCGTACATACCTTCAAGAAGCTATCCAAGGGCTTGCACAAATGTATAAATACTTAACAAGTGTGAGCCTGACTGCCATTTTGCAGTAAGCTGTTGAGATATAAGCATGTATGTATACAAGATCTGTCTGTTAATCAGTTTGTTTATAGTTTATGATGCTGCTATCCATGCTGATGTGTTTCTATGTATTAAAGCATCTAAACAAAATACCCTGCCTGCTTGTCATCTAGGTTAGAGAGGGATGAGTGACATGGTGTCAGAAGCAGCATGTGTAAAGGGCATGATGTTAAAAGAAGGATGGTCAAAATGACTTGTTGCCAGAAAGAGCTCTAGTTTCTTCAATTTAAGTCCGAGAGACACCCAGTTGGTATTGGAGGAATATACAGGACTGGATCATTCCTGCTGCATGTATAATTCATAAAACAGGTCAGAAACAAATTTCAGATGTTAAAACTTGCTTAATTTCTTATTTGCAAAATATGAAACGAGCCATACAGAATGCTCTAAACGATATTCGAATAAACCGATATGTCTGATATGGATAATAAAAAATATTCAAATTATTACAGAAAATGTTTGAAATAAAGTCTGACCTGTATAAAATGAATAAAATAAAAGGGAATGACCTCATTTTTTTGCTATGAAATTATTTTTCTTATTAAAGATGGAGTTATCAGAAGTATATGAAGTGTTAGCATGTTTGTGCAGTATTACAGTAAAGTTATTTTGCAAAGCACAGTAATTACAGAGCATATTTTGCAAGTGCAGTATTTTGAAGAGTTTGTGCATTTGAATGTTATTACAAGCTCACAGAACAGTCTCATACACAATTACAAGGGCCCCATATTTTCAGTGTGTTTGTGCATACTTTGTGGGCATGGCTGATGGATTTCGAAAACCCAGTGCACTTGTGTTTGACAATAATATTGCAGAGAACTGGAGTGTGTTTGAGCAAGAATATGACATTTTCATACAGGCTGCATTTTCTGATAAAGATGGGCATACAAAAGCATTTATTCTACTTAATTTAGCTGGAGCAGAATCTATTGAAAGGGAGTGGTTATTTGTGTATGCACCTGCTGTCTTTGCCGAACTTGGGGAAAACAGTCATATTGTTGTACCAGCTGAGTCAAGGGAAGTCTGAGTGCTTAAAATGGAAATTTAGAGGAAATATGCAACCCCCAGACAAGTGCTACTATGGAAAGGCACTTATTTTACACAAGGGATCAAAAGCCTGGTGAAACCTTTGCAGCATATATAACGCACTTCAAAAAATAAGGCTAAAATGTGCAGATTTGGTGATTTAAAGAAGGAGTTGATAAAATACCGACTTGTGTGTGGTACTAAAGATGATGCTGTGAAAAAGATTTTGCCTTGTTACAGTGATTTAACTTTGAATAAGGCCATTGAGATTTGTTAGGTGACATACGAACTCACAGAAAAGCACACAAATATGCTTACAAATGAGAGATGCATGCTAGAGCTCATGTTGATAGTATGCAACACATGGGTAAAAGAAACGGATCCAAGCACATGACAGAAAATGTAGCCCCTGCAGCACTCACTGGTACACCAAAGAGCTTTCCAGCAAATTCCAGAGTTTGCACAGTCTCAGTGCAGCACAGCAGTGAGTCTGCCAACAGGCATAAGGGTCAGGGTGCATGCTTACCCAGATCCATTGCCAACTGTCATAACTGTGGTGGAAATCATGAATCTAAAAGGGAGAAATGTGTAGCTTTTGGTCAGCAGTGCAACAAATGCAATAAATGGAATCATTTCAAAAGGCCCTCATTCTTTCATACAAACAGAACATTTTAAGAAAAGAGTTGATCAAATAGAAAGCTGCAACTCTACTCTTTATGTTGGTGGTGTATCAGTGCTTCATGAAACAGTCAATGCAGTAGATTTAAGGGCAAAGAATGAAGTATTTTGTACTATTCGGACAAATGGAAAACCCATAGCGTTCAAAGTTGATACAGGTTCCAAGTGCAATATTATGCCAGCAGCAACATGTGTTAGTGTGTCATGGTGAAAGTCTTGATTTGGCAAGGTGTGTGAAGCTTGTTGCTTATGCAGGTGAAGAAATTCAGACTGAAGGCTCAGTAGTGCTTTCATGTTACTCTGCTGGGAGATGCTATGACTTGTTATTTTATGTGGTCAACCGGCATATCCAGTCATTACTAGGGCTTAGAGATGGTTTGAAAATGGAACTGCTTTCATTTAACAAGGAAGTCCATCATGTTAGCATGCAAGACCACAATAGCCATGCAGGATAGAGTCAAAGCTGAGTTAGATAAAATGGTGCAACAAGGTGTGATTTCTCCAGATGGTTCGTCACTTCCTACTGAATGGGTATCTTCCATGGTGGTAGCTCATAAGAAAAGCTCAGATTACATTCAGAATATGTATTGATCCATGAGATTTGAACAAATCACTAAAACAATCTCCTCATCCAATGTGTACAGTCAAAGAAGTTTCAGCTTTGATGCCAAATGCCACTGCTTTTTTCTGTCCTAGATGTAGAGAGTTTCACTTTGGAAAATTCAGCTTGATAAGAAATCATCACTGCTCACTATGTTCAGTACTCCATTTGGCAGGTACAGAGTTTTGAGAATGCCATTTGGGATAAATTCTGCAAGTATAGTCTTTCAATGTGCAATGGAGCAACTTTTTTTCTGGGTATCCTTGTGCTATTACAGTTGACAACATACTAGTTTGAGGTAATGGTGAAGCTGAGCATGACAGAAACCCTTCAAAATTTGGTCTTTGTGCAGTCATTCGACAAGAGGGTCAACCTGTTGCCAATGCATCAAGAACTCTTACCCAAACTGAAATGCAGTATGCTCAGATCGAGTAAAGAGCTTTTGGCAATTGTGTTTGCATGGTCGAAGTTTCATGACTCTGTTTATGGTAGACCTATCCAGATCAAAACAGACCACTAACCTGGAGTCACTATCTTGAGAAAGCTTGTGCATTAAGCTCTAGCCAGATTGCAACATATGTTGAGATTGCAAAAGTATAATCTCACTCTTGTCTACAAGAAAGGCAAACTTCTTTATTTTGCTGATACATTGTCCAGATCACCCAGAAATACCACTGAACAGTATGAGAATGAGAACCTTGATTTTGAACTCATGGAAGTGAGAAATTTTTCTTCCACACATCTTAATGAGCTGAGAGATATCACAACTACAAATCCAGTTTTACAAAGGCTCAACCCGCTTATCAATCAAGGATGGCCATCAAAGCAATGTAGCTTACCTCAATAAGTGCAACCTTATTTTCCATACAGAGATGAGATTTTTTGTTGTGGTTACCCAGGAACAGACTCTACAAAATGAAGGGCAAGAGGTCTAGTATTTTGGCTTTCTATGTCACAAGACATTGAGAGAGTACTTTTATCTTGTTCTGTGTGTAATAGTACAAAGCCACATCAACATAAAGAACCATTTCAGCTAAACCAGATTCCTGAACTACCTTGGTCGACAATAGCTACTGACATTTTCGAGTGGAATGGTCAAAATCATTTGGTGTTAGTAGACTCTTATTCCAATTGGTTTGAGATTGACCTGCTTCCTAACCTAGCATCCAGTACTGTCATTACTAAGATGAAGCACCATTTTGCAATCCATAGTACTCTGCACAAAGTTATTTCTGACAATGGCACGCAGTTTACAAGCCAACAGTTCAAATGATTTGCCAAAGAGTGGAACTCTACTCATGTCAGGAGTATCCCAGAGTATCTGCAGTCAAATGGTTTGGCAGAACATGCAGTTCAAAACGCAAGACACTTAACTACAGAAGGCAAAACAAGATGATAATGTTTTCCTCAATCTTTTGAGTCTCAGAAATATTCCTCGTGACAAGCATCTTGGTTCAAATGCTCAGATACTTCTGTTGAGACAAACCAGAAACGCATTACCAATCAGTAGTCAATTGTTGGCTCCATGTGTCAACAGCAGCAGGTCAGTGAAAAACAGTCTGTTGAAAAAGCGTTTAACCCAGAAGCCCTACTGTGATAAAACCAGCAAATCGCTCAATCCATTACAAGGAGAAGTGGTAAGGATGTGAATGTTCAAAGGTTATGATCGAACTGGAGTCGTGAAGAATATTTGCCCAGAGACAAGATCGTACATTGTGGAATAACAAGGAGCAGAGTTTAGATGGAATCAGAAACATTTGATACCGGAGTCTGAGCCTATACCACAGCACATAGCCTGTGAGAAAGACCATCTCAGAGTGAGTTATCTGGTGTTCCAGTTCCAGAGAATATTGCCATTCATGTGATGAATCCAGAAGTTTCTAATATAAGTTATTCACCAAAGACTATCCCTGTTGCTAAATTCAGTTCAGATTATGTTACCAGATCTGGTCGTATCTCCTAACCATGTAATAGATGCACAGCAACTTGGACATGAATAAGTAGTTATGTACCTACCATAACGTTCCATGTTAGTTGTCTTCTTCTCATGTTCTTTCTTGCTGGATAGGTTCGGAGCTGATCCTCAGCTCCGACTCGGCATACTACTAAAGCTTGAGAGCTATTTACTGGCTCGAGGCCTCCCCATATTCCACAATGCTAGGCGTTAGATACCCAGATCTCGTTTGGCAGAGCTAACACCATGGAAAAAAAAATGTTAAGGACACCTGTCCAAACTACAAGGTTTACCTACAGTACTAAAAACAGAGGAGGACATAACCTAGATAAAACTCAGCCAGAGGAAGAAGGCCTCAAAAGGGATTCTTCTCGGTCTGTCCAGGCTAGGGGGATGGAGGGTGGGATGCAAGAAAGAAGGCGAGAAGAAGACAACTAACATGGAATGTTATGGTAGGTACATTACTTCTTAATGTTAAGTTGTCTATCTCGCCTTCATTCTTGCTGGATGGGACAGCATCCCTAGCACCTTAGCCCTGGGTGGCTCATCAGAACAGACTCTTGAGCACAGTGGAACCAAAATCAGCTCGACTCCTGGAGGCCATGTCCAACTTATAATGTGAAATGAAAGTATGAGGAGTAGCCCATGTGACTGCAGCACAAATAGATTCCATTGGTAGTCTTGCTTGAAAAGCTACCAAAGTAGCTAACACTCTGGTGGAATGAGCTTTTGGTTTTGTAGGGTGTTCTTTATGTCTCAATTGATAAATCATGGTGATAATAGAGGCCAACCACCTGGATAAGGTTACTTTAGAAACTGGCAGGCCCTGCTTGCCCTCAGCATAGGATAGGAAGAGTTGGTCCTATTTTCTTGTTTGTTTAGTCCTATCCAAATAAAAATGTGATTGCCTGTGAACGTCCAATTGGTGTAACTTTTGTTCAGCTCTGTTCGAATAGTTAGGAAAAAAGACAGGTAGATCAATAGCCTGATTCAGGTTTGTCTCAAAAGGAATTTTTGGGAGAAAAGAGGGATTAGTCCGGAGTGAAACTCTATCCTTGTGAAACACAAGATAAGGAGGACGAATGCAGAGGGCTTGAAGTTCCGACACTCTCCTAGCTGAGATGATGGCTACTAAGAAGAGAGTCTTCCAGGAGAGTAATTTTAAGGAACAGGAGGCCGCAGGTTCAAAGGGAGGGAGAATCAAGGAAGTTAATATCAATTTTAAATCCCACGGAGGCGGGGGATCTCTAACCGGGGGCCTAAGTAAAATAGTCTCTAAGAAAGACCTTACAAAGTTTGTCAGACATGATGCTGGTTTCTGACAGGCCAGCGTGGAAATTAGCAATAGCAGCCAATTGGACCCTAATGGTGGCAGACGAGGATCCTGCTTGAAAAAGTTCTGCTAAAAAATCTAGAACGTGATGAACTGGGGCTGTAAAGGGGGTCTATATTTCTAGCCTCTGCCCAGAAAGAGAAACGTTTCCACTTACTAGCATAAGTCTTCCTGGTAGCAGATTTGTGCGAAGAAAGGATGATTTCACACACTGGCTGAGAAATATGTGGAAGCCTGGCTAAGGTCGGAAGTGGAGCAACCAAGCTGTGAGGTTGAGAGACTGAAGGGATTGGTACAGCCCACCCGACTGATGGACCAAGAGGTCTGGCACTGGGTCCAGATTCCAAGGCTGCTCCAGCAGGTGATGATGCAGGAATGGAAACCAAATTTGTCGAGGCCAGTAAGGGGCAATGAGGATCATCCTGGATCCCAATGCAGTTGCTTTCTGAATTAGTTTGGGAATTAAGGGAAAAGGTGGGAATGCATACAGAAGACCCCGGGGCCAATCGTGAACTAGAGCTTCTCTGGGGTAGTGGCCGGGGAGGGGAAAGAGAGTGAAGAACTCATCGCACTTGCTGTTGTGAGGGGTTGCGAAAAGGTCGCAGCAAGGTTGACCCCATCTGTGGAAAATTTTGTCCGCTACTAACTGATTGAGACACCACTCATGAGGCATGAGAATAGCTCTACTTAGCCTGTCCACTATGACATTGGACTTCCCGGGGATGTGCATTGCTATTAGAAATCGTTGAGAGGAGATCGCCCACTGCCAGAGTCTGAGTGCTTCTCGATATAAGGGATAGGACCTGGTTCCGCCCTGCTTGTTGATGTACCACACTACAGACATATTGCCTGTGTGAATTGCAATAGTCCCGGTGGGTAGAGAGTCCTGAAGAGCTTGCAACACTAAAAGTACCGCTCTCATCTCCAAGACGTTTATGTGCAGGTGGTACTCTAGAGGTTGCCAAGTGCCATGGACAGTCCTGCCCTGAAAATGCCCCCCCCCCACCCAATCAGGGAGGCATCCGTTGTCACAGTGGCAACAGGAGGAGGAAGAACAAACGGTCTCCCCTGAAGTACTTGAGAGGAGACCATCCACCACGAAAGGTGGTCTTTGCATGATTGGGTGATTATTATGTTGTGAGACATCGGAAGCTGTTGAAACGACCATTGGGTAAAAAGCATCCATTGAAGAATCCGCATGTGAAAACGAGCCAGGGGAAGTAATGTGATTGCTGCTGCCATGAGACCCAAAGTTTTCAGTACAAATCTGGCCTGAATTCTCTTGCACTGTAGTAAGGTCTGGACATGTCGGCGAATGTCTGATGCTCTTTCTAAGGGAAGTTTTGCCGACAGCTCTTTTGTATTTAATCTTGTGCCTATAAAGGTTATAGATTGACAAGGCGACAATGCAGACTTTTCGAAGTTTATAGAGATACCTAGCTCAGAGCAAGTTTGGATGGTATAATCCCTGGCTCGTAGTAGCTGATGCCTGGTGGAAGCAGTCAGGAGCCAATCGTCTAGATATGGAAACACCTGGAATCCTCACAGTCTCAGGTGAGCCGTAACCACTGACATGCATTTGGTGAACCCCCTGGGGGCTGTGGTGAGACCAAAAGGCAGGGCTCTGAATTGAAAGTGACTGGCTCCCAGCTGGAGCGTCTGTCCATTTTGATATGGTAGTATGCATCCTGAAGGTCTACGGAGCACATCCAACTGTCCTGACCCAAAAAGGGTAGAATGGACTGAAGAGTGACCATCTGGAACTTCGTTCTTTGAACAGATTTGTTTAACCTGCTGAGATCCAAAATGGATCTCCAGTCCCCTGTCTTTTCTGGTACCAAAAAGAACTTGGAGTAAATCCCAGATCCTTGCTGGTCTGCTGGGACTGGCTGGATGGCCCTTTTTCCTAGCAGTTTTGAAATTTCTAGCACTGCTTGTTCCCTTAGACCGGGTGGAACATCTGGAAGGGACCTGTTTGCTTGTACAGGGGTGTGGACAAAGGGGATATTCTAACCCTCATATATGATAAACCGTATCCATTTGTATTGTGTGAGGAGTTGCCAGGCTTCTGGGTACAGTGACAATCTTCCCCAACTGCCTCAGAAGGTGGGCAGTCAGGCAGCCTCTCAGGGGTGCTGAAAGGGTTTGTCAGAGAAACATTCTCTGCTACCCTGATTTTGTGGACCTTCTCTGCCCCTCAGGTGGTATCTATTATTGTTCCCTCCTCTGCCCCTGGAGGGGAACTTGCCACATGTGTCAGGCACGACTCCCTGGGGTTTCCGAAACCACATTTTTCCACTCTTCTGACCTTTAGGGTATGGTCTAGAGGGAGTAGAAAAACAGACTCCCACGGCAGAGAGAGTCTTGCCTTCCTGCTCACACCTGGTAAGGGTATCCTTCACATGTGGTCCAAACAGAGTCAAACCATTGAAGGGGTATTGGTGAAGGACGCCTTAAAGAGGTCAGCAAAGTTACATAACCGCATCCAGGCATGTCTTCTCAAAGCTACGCCTGTACCTGCGGCCCTACTTGCCCCATCGGCTGCATAAGAAATGAGCCACATGGAGGAGTTGACTATAGAGTTAAGGGTCACTAGCTGGGAGTTAATCTTATCCTGAGACCCCGCAGTTGATGGATCCTGAAGGGCATCACCCAGTTCCTTGAGAAGATCCCTTTGAAGGTGGGTGAAATGGCACAGATAATTCAGCGACCACATGGAAAAAGTCACTGAAGAAAACATCCACTTCCCGTACCTGTCCATTGTCCTAGATTCTTTATTAGGTGGATGGACAGGCACTGAAGGGTCAGCCAACTCCTTCTTAGTGGTTGCTGCCACCACCATGGCATCAACAGGGACACCTTTTGTCAGAAATTGTTTGTCGGATGGGGCTGTAATAAACTTAGTGGGCCTGCGGGGAGTTGGTTCCACTGTCTGGGGCTGTCCACGCCTTTTGAGCCACCACTTCCATGAGCGGGTCGAAAGGTGGAGACACCCAGGAGGTGGAAGGGTGAGAACCAAACGCGTCCAGGTATACCGACTCTTCCTCAGAAGGGTTAAGGGCAGTCCAGTTTCCCTTCTGCCTAAGGATCTCTAGGATGTCTGAAAATTAGACATCCTCAGAGGGGGACCTTGAGGACCCTTCCGAAGCCTCCAAGTCAGTATCAGACGTGACTGACTCGGGGGAGTCAACATGTTTCCTCTTACATTTTCTCTTCTGAGGGGGCTCCTCTGAATGATCAGGGGAGGCCTCGGAAGAGGAAGATGCACCCAGTAGGGTGACCTGGAGCGTCTGTTCTCCATGCTTGGGGTCAGGAGGGTGGACAGAGACTGATGCAGGCACCAGGGGGGAGGAGCCGAAGGGGCCGATTGTGGAGCCGACACAGGAGTCAGCACACTCATGACCTCGAAGGCACCCCTATCAGGCAGAGAAGAGGGTCCCCGCTCCGAAGAAACGTGAACCCCTCCCGGCACCGAGAGGGACAGCTCCGAGGCCGATGTCAGGGCTGAGCTCACCTGCACCGAGGCCCCAAGAGGGAGAAAGTACAGTTGTGTACACCTACCATAAATGTAGATGTTCGAGTGTCTTCACTGTTGCAGTCATAACTGTAGGGTGCTCCTGCCGGCAGGCAGCCCGAGGTCGGCCAGAATGCCAAAGTCTGGGTCCGGTGTCGGCTGTATAAGCCAGTATCCTGACGTCAGGACACCTTGGTACATAGCCCCCAGCCGACGCCATCTTCTCCAGCCTTTCTTGCCCTAGATGTCAGAAGCCCCCAACAAATCAAAAATGAATCCAACAAGGAAACACAAATACACCACAAATATGAGAGAAAGAGGGGATAGGAGGGAGGGAAACCCCGACTGCAACAGTGAAGACACTTGAACATCTACATTTATGGTAGGTGTACACAACTGTACTATGTTCTTCGTGTTTCACTGTTGCAGTCATAACTGTAGGGTGGAATCCCAAAGCAGTGTAGAGAGGAGGAGGCTTTAGATAGAAGAAGGGAGGCAAGAATACCCTGCAAGACAGCAGAGGCAAAGCCTGCCCTAGACTTAGAAAACAAGGGAGATTGTAGTGCTTGGAAAAGTATGCACAGAACTCCAAGTGGCAGCTTCCAAGATATCCTTGGTAGGGACTCCTCTGAGGAAAGCAGTAGAAGTAGCAGCTGCTCTAGTAGAATGACTTCTAATGGTCCCTGGAAACTGTTTCCCGTGATGAGTGTAACAAAATCCGATTCCATAAGCAATCCATTTGGAAATAGTTTGTTTAGAAATAGGTTTTCCAAGAGAACTGGAAGCAAAGGAAACAAACAATTGGTTAGACTTTCTGAAATCTTTAGTCTTGTCCAAGTAAAATCGTAACTGTCTGTGCACATCCAATGAATGCAAAATTCTTTCCCCTTTATTTTGAGGATTTGGAAAGAAAGTAGGAAGGTGAATTGTCTGATTCAAAGCCACTTTCGAAATCACCTTAGGCATGAAAGTAGGATTGGTCCTCAAGGAAACTCTGTCCTGATGGAAAATAAGGTATGGTTCCACAGCCATGAGAGCTTGCAACTCTGAGACCCTTCTGGCAGAGGTCAATGCTAACAAAAGAACAGTCTTCCAGGATAGAAACTTAATATCTGAAGATGCAGCAGGCTCAAAAGGAGGCAAAGTAAGTTTTTCTAAAACATAATTAAGATCCCAGGCAGGGACAGGAGGGGTCCTAGGAGGCCGTAAATTTTTAGCCCCTCTCAAGAACTGCTTCACCAAAGGATGTGAAAAAACAGGAGGATCAGAACTGAAATGCGCAGAGATAGCAGAAGCATGAATCTTAATGGAAGAAAAGGAAAGTCCTTTAGATAAAAGTTCCGAAAGGTAAAGCAAAATAGAGGAGAGATCAGGAACCTGAGGATCAGAGCCTCGGTCCTGCATCCAAAAAAAAAACCTCTTCCATTTAGAGGCATAAGATTTCCTAGTGCTAGGCTGTCTAGCTTCCAAAAGAACATCCAAAACTTGTTTGGGAAGACTAGAGGAAATCAAATTCCTTTGAAGAGCCAAGCTGCCAAGCAAAGGGTCTTGAGATTGGAATGTAGTAACTGACCCTGATGCTGGGACAGAAGCGAAGGGTTCAGTGGAAGAATCCAAGGAGGCCCCGAAAACAGGAGCTTTAAGGTTGGATACCAAAACTGTCGAGGCCAATTTGGAGCAATCAAGATGAGGAACTTGGGCCTGTCCTGCTTTATCTTCAGTAGTACCCGAGGCAGTAGAGGAAGAGGAGGGAAGGCATATGCTGACAGGCTTCTCCAGCTGAAGGACAGGGCATCCACTCTCCATGCTGTTTTGTGGAAGGACCTGGTGCAAAAGCGAGGCAGCTGATGATTGAGATGGGATGCAAACAGATCTGGGGACATCCCCAAACTGCAGTAATCCTGTTGAACAAGTTGGTGTCTAGCATCCATTCGTGAGGATCTGAAATGTTTCTGCTCAGGCTGTCTGCTAAGAGATTCTGTTTCCCTGGAATGAATTGAGCCTGGAGATGCAGATTCAAATTTAGAGCTGTGTCCCATAAACCCATAGCTAGTCTGCAAAGTGGGTATGAATGAGAACCCCCCTGCTTGTTGATGTACCACATGACCGTGGTGTTGTCTGTGCGAATTAGCAGAGGCCCTGGTTGTAAAAGGTTTTTGAAGGCTAAAAGGGCATTTTGAACTGCCAACATTTCCTTCAGATTGATGTGCCAGTGAAGATGGTCCTTTGTCCAGGTTCCCTGCTGGCAATTGTCTAGAAAGTGTGCTCCCCAAGCATAATCCGAGGCGTCCGTGGTTAGAATTTGAGTAGGCTGAGGTAGACGAAAAGGTTTTCCTTCATTTAACGTGCATGCCCTGGACCACAAGAGGAACTCCTTCTGGAGGCAGGGGATCAGAGGAATCAGAATATCCAGATTGTGGTAGTGCTGTGACCATACACTTTTCAGATACCATTGAAGCTTTCTCATGTGAAGCCTTGCGTTTGGAATCAACAGAATGCAGGAAGCCATGTAGCCCAGAGCCTGCAGGAATTTCCTTGCAGTGAGCTGAGATAGAGTTGCCAAGGTGTTGAAAGTAGAAGCCAGCTGAGTTTGTTTTTCTGGAGTGAGGTAGGCCCTTTGTAAGGTTGTATCTAAGAGGGCTCCCAAGAATACCTTTTGTTGAGAAGGGATCAAATGTGACTTTTTTATGTTCACTGAGAATCCCAGTAGTAGGAGAAGACGTTGAACAAAGTCCAGATGTTGAAGCAGAAGATCTTTGCTGTCTGCCTGAATAAGGCAGTCGTCCAAATAGGGGTAAATCTGGATCCCCTGAAGTCTGCAGTAAGCCACTACTGGTGCCAGGCACTTGGTGAAGACTCTGGGCAGTAGATAAACCAAAGGGCAGAACAAAGAATTGAAAGTGCCTCGAACCTGCCTTGAACCTGAGGAATTTCCTGCGTTCTTGTCTGATAGGGATATGCAAATAGGCTTCCTTTAAGTCCAATGTCACCATCCAGGCATCCTGAGAGAGCATTGGAATTAGCTGTTGCAGAGTAAGCATCTTGAACTTTGGAATTTCCAAAAAGGTGTTTAACACAGAAAGGTCCAGAATAGGTCTCCATGAGTTTTGTTTTCTGGGAACCAGAAACAGCCTTGAATAAAACCCTTTTCCCATTTCCGAGAGTGGAACAGGCTCTATGGCTCTCATGGCCAGAAGAGCATCCACTTGAGTTAAGGCCACTGACCATTGAAGTTTTGGCAGATCTGGCCAACCGTGAGTCCTTGGCAAAGTGTGAAAGTGGAACTTGTAACCTTTTAAAATCACGTCCAATACCCATCTGTCCTGGGTAATACGAGTCCAATTTCTGTAAAAAAAAAAGACAGTTTTCCTCCGAGAGGGGCGTCCAGGTAAAGGGGTCCTGAAGCCCAACCGAGAGAGTCATTGAGTTTGCTTTCTTTGAGATTGGGATCTGTCTTCTCCCCTCCTAGGTGAAGAAGCAGTCCATTGTCTAGATCTGTAAGAGGTCTGGCCTTGACCACGACCTCTGGAGCGTCTATATCTTCCCCTTTGAGGCCTGTCAGACGTGGGAAAGGACCAATTTTTAGAGGGCCAATTCCTGGAAAATCTAGGAGGCTGAACCTGCAAGAAATCTTTTACAGTCTGCATGGACTTTGCCTTTTCTTCCATCTTTTTAATAACTTCCTCAGCCTTAGAACCAAAAAGAACATCCTGTTGAACAGGGGCATCTAATAACTTAGCCTTAACCTGTTCAGGTAAACTTTGTTCACGAAGCCAGGCATGTCTCCTAATCACAGTACCAGAGGCAGCAGCCCTGCAGGAAGCATCCAAAGCATCAAAACCACAATGTAAGCTATGCTTGTTAAACTGTTCAGTAGCATGCAAAACATCCTGAAGTTCCTTATCCTCTGCACAAGCAGGAAGGGAAGCAAGCTTTTGCTTTAAAACAGACAAAAGAAATTGCTGATATTTAAACATATGAAACTGGCAATTTAAAGCCCTTACAGACAGGGTAGCAGAAGTATATACCTTTTTTCCCCACCTGTCTAAAGCACGAGAATCCTTCTCAGAGAGAATAGGATTTTTAGAAGTAACAACCTTAGCAGCCTTAGAGCCCTGAGAAATAGTTTCAGGATCTGCAGAAGGGTTTTTAAATAAAAATAAATGAGAGTCAGGAACCCTATAAAATCTATCAGGCTTAGAAGGAGCAGGAGGCATGGAATCAGGATTCAAATTAGCCTCAGAAAAAGCATCATCTACAATGTCCAAGACAGGAGGGATAGCTAAAGGCCTATGCTGAGGAAGAAGAAGAAATTCTCTAAGCCTCTTCTTGGAAGCAGAATATTCCTGTCCTTCCCAATGAAAATGTTCCCTCATCTCATGCAAGGTTTCCCCAAAAGAAAAATCCTCAGGCGGAGAGGCCGAGGGCAAAGAATCCTCAGCATCCGAATCCTCATAAGGGGGAAAGGAATAGTCCTGATCAGAGGAAGAAACAGAAGATACAGAAGCCTGGTCAGAGGAATCCAGAGTAACATCCTGTCGAGGCCTTTTTTCAGGAGGGGGGTGAGAACCCCTAATCATTGTAAGCAAATCTTCAGCCATCCTCAATAATTGTTTTTGTGTCTTGGGAGTGGATTCAGAAGCAGCTTGAGCTGGAACTTTAGACTTAGTAGGAGTCTTTGTCTTTGCCTTTGCCTTTAAAATAGTGATGTGAGTAGGCCTGAAAACCCCCTCAGAAGCCGGTACTTGCACAGCGGTTCCGGACCCATCTGAAGGAGCGACGTCCGAAGGTCCTGCAGCAGTTAAAATAATGGGCCTCGATGGCTCCCCATGGGAGTCCGTATCGGCCATCGGTTCAGAAGTGGCGGACGACAGGGGCTGCAAAAGCGCCTCACTGATGACAGCCGAACCGGACACTGGCTCCAGCTGCAACGAGTCCTGTTTGGACCTCGGAGGCCTGTCTTTGTCTTTGCGCTTCTTTTGAACTCAGGTAGTGTCCGACGACATTCTGTAATTGAAGCGTCTGCCAAAATAATTTAAAGCCCAATCGTACCTGCGCTTGATAGTACGAGAGTTGAACCTGGCACAGAACCGACAACAAGAAACGTTGTGGTCAGGGCCTAAGCAAGGTAGACAGTAAGAGTGGAAATCTTTATGAGGTATTTGTTTCCCACACGCTATACAATTATTAACTTTTTCTGACATCGGAAGAACAAGAAAAAGATTCCCCAACGGGGTACTTAGCTTAGAGAAGAGAAGTAACAACTTCGGACCGACAACAACCAAATACGCTGTTCGAAAATCGCCAACCAACGTTTTGCGAGCTGCTTTCCACCGCACAGCAAGAAAGACTGGAGAAGATGGCGTCGGCTGGGGGCTATGTACCAAGGCGTCCTGACGTCAGGATAGTGGCTTATACAGCCGACGCCGGACCCAGACTTTGGGATTCTGGCCGACCTCGGGCTGCCTGCTGGCAGGAGCACCCTACAGTTATGACTGCAACAGTGAAACACGAAGAACATCGGGCTCAGACAAGGGTCCGATGCCACTCACCCCCTCGGAGCCAACGAGGGAGTCTCGGTGCCCGGATCCCTCCAAGGACGGAACCAATGAAGAGATCGGAGCTGACGAGGGAGATGAAAGGCATGGTATCGGCTCCGACATTCCTATGATTCAAGTCCTGCTGAGCTCCGGCTCCGAACACACTGGTAGAGTCAGAGGAGGAACTGCTGAAGGCACAGGGATAGCCACAGTCTGTTGAGAAGGGCTGGTCAACATTTTGGCCAGGGCCTGCGATTTTAGGAGCCTACTGACCACCCTCCCCAAGTCATGATCAGATAGCCTGGAGGACCGAGAGGAGTGGGACCTATGGCTTCACTCTGATTGAAGCAATGGAGACCTCGGAGCCGAATGAACAGATTCTATAGAGGGGGACCTTGAATGTTTTTGGCTCAGAGAATGTTTCGACACTAAGGTCATTGCTGATTAAGGTCTCGAGATGTTGGTTCCAGCCAGAATTGACGAGGAGGCAGGAGCTCTGCTCGGCGACGGCTCCAAACAGGGAGCCGATGGTTTGGTGGGCTTTAAGGATTTTCCCAATGGAGGCTTAGCCGGGGGATCCTTCTGGCTTAAGTAAGCCTCTCAAAATGAGCTTGTTCCTATGCTCCTGCAGGACTCTCAGGCTGAAAGCATGGCAGACCGAACAGGAGTCCTACAGGTGCAGGGGACCCAAGCAATAAACACAAGAAGTGTGACCGTCTGTCAGAGACATCTTCTGACAGCACGAGTCACACTTCTTGAAACCTGAAACTTTGGTATCTTTAGACATATTGGTAATGGAATACCAAAGGGAAAAAAATAACTAGTGCTTAATCAAGGCACACATGCACTAGATAAAACTAACACTATTAATAACTATAGAACTATAACCACACAACTACTTTACTAATAAAAATATACAAATATACAAGACTAACTAATTGTGGCTAAACAGGGCCTAACACTACCCTAACAAGGGGGGGGTGAAACTAACAACAAAAATGAGTTTCTGAGTGGGATAACAAGGGGTACACAATCTATTTAAACTAACAGGGAAGGATTATCTAAAAATAAGACAATATAAAGGTAATAATACAAGAAAAGATTTATACGACCTGGAGCCAGTAAAATCGCAACCTCGTAGCTGAAGTGGCAAACGAGATCTGGGTATCTGATGCCTAGCATTGTGGGATATGGGGAGGCCTCGAGCCAGTAAATAGCTCTCGAGCTTTAGTAGTATGCCGAGTCGGAGCCGAGGATCGGCTCCGAACCCATCCAGCAAGAATGAAGGCGAGATAGACAACTTAACATCAGTTTGTTTCTAATGTCTATAATAATGCACGTCTAACTCCAATGTTGTTTTTTTACTAAGGGCAATTTTTTTTTAAGAGGGAGGATGTAGATCAATGTGTGTGCATGTACCTTTAAGACGCTATCCAATGGCTTGCACAAGTGTATAAATACTGAGCACGTGCAAGCTTGACTGCCATTTTGTAGTAAGATGTTGAGATGTAAGCATGTATGTATGCAAGGTCTGTTAATCAGTTTGTTTATATTTTATGATGCTGGTATACACCCTGTGTTTCTATGTATTAAAGCATCTAAATGAAATACTCCACCTGCTTGTCATCTATGTTAGAGAAGGATGAGCAACAACACCTATAAACTTATGAAGGGTACGAGAACTTGTCACAGATTTGGGATCCAGGGCTACACTTAAAACGGCCCTTGTAGTTGTTAGCCTATGAACCTATATATATGCAAACAGAAAGACATCTGGACAAAGTCACCTTGGAAACTAGCTTTCCAAACTTAGCTGTAAAGAAGGGCACAGAAAGTTGATTTGACTAACTGAAATTTTTGGTCCCATCCAAACAGAATTTCAGTTAGCGATGGAAAGCTAAACAATGAAGCATATATTTACTCTTGATACTGAAATTAAAAAAATGAACAGGCAACTAAATTGATTGGTTCAGATTAGACTCGAAGGCCAACTTGTGCAAAAAAGGAGGATTTGTCCACAAAGATGCTCTGTCTTTATAAACAATAATATATGGTGGGATTTGTGACAAAGCCTGAAGTTCTGAAACTATTGTCTGAAGTGACTGCCACTAGGAAGTGTTTTGCATGACAAATACTGTAGGTAGGCAGTAGCAGCTGGTTCAAAAGGGGCCCTGGTCAAGGCTTGGAGTAGAAGTCGCAAATCCCAAAGACGAATCAGATCACTTACTGGAGGTCTGAACAGAAATGTACCCTTCAAAATGCTTTAGACAATCTCAGAGAAGCAACTGGCACATGGTCTTGACCAACGTGGAAATTTGAGATGGCCAGCATCTGAAGCTTGATAGAGTAGCTGAGCCCAGACTGAAAAAACAGCTAAAATTGTGTCCAAAGGAGCTAAAAGGGATCCAGCCCTTAGACATGGCCCAAATAAGGAATTTTTTCCACTTACTACCACAAACCTTCCTGGTAGAGGGCTTCTGAGAAGTGGAAAGGATATGAACAACATTTTTACTAAGCTTGGGATCTCTGGCCATCACTGAAATTGAAGGAACTAAACAGTCAAACTGAGGGATTTCAGATTTTGTGGAGTCTGTCCTGAAGGATAGTATATCAAATATAGAATGGGATCTAGACTACAAGGAGGTTGCAAAAGGTGATGCCACAGCAAGATTGTCTGGGTCAGAAAGGTGCTATGAGGATTACAATCACTCTGCAAAGGGTTGCTTTATTCAGAAACATGACTTTCAAGGGTGTGGAAGATAAGCATACAAGAGACCCAAGGCCAAACATGCAGAAGAGCATCTCACTGTGGCTGTCCCCTGGGAGGGATTAGGGCAAAAAAGCTGCTGCATTTGGTGTTGCAAAGGGTTTCAAAGAGACTGCAGTATGGCTGGATCCAGTGGCTGGAAATGTATGTCACCAGTGACAGAATAAAGCACCACTCATGAGGCATCAGAATGCTTCTGCTCAGATTATTTTGGAATGCTGAATTCCCCAGGATGTGCATTAATATCATAAAGTGTTGCAAGATCATCACCCACTGCCACACCTTTAAGATTGAGTTCCACATTGCTTGTTTATATACCAAACCACTGCCATGTTGTTGGTCTGGATAGTGATAATTCCTGGAGGGTAGTCTTGAAAGGCCGGCAACACTAGGAGGACTGCTCTCATCTCCAAAACATTGATATGAAGATGGGCCTCTGACTAGGACCAGGTAACTTGTGCAGTCGTCCCTTTGAAATGTGCCCCCCACCTATGAAGGGGAGTGTCCATGGTCACTGTGGCTTTGGGCTGAGGAATAACAAAAGGACAACCTACAGAAACTTGATCTGATGTCTGCCAACAAGAAATGAGACAATGACAAATGGTGAGATGAACAGGAAAAGTCATCAGGTGAGTTGTAAGTGATCAATGGGCTGACAAGTCCACTGAAGGACCTTTATGAAGTACCTGATTAGACAGACAAGATGGATTACAGCGGCCATTAGACCAAGAAGACAAAGGTCCATGGAAACTGGTGGTTTCTGAAACTGCAAAACTTGATTGGCTTGAAGTCATAGGGATAATTTTTATGGGAAGTAGCCTGAAAATATAATTGATGGCATCCAATAAACTCTAGAGCTTGAACAGATTCCAAGTTGGACTTTTTGAAACTGACTCTAATGCCCAATGAGAGTTGCAGCTGGAGCAAGCAGTCTCTCGACTGAAATCAAAAATGCATTGGAAGTTGCTGTAAGGAGCCAATCATCCAGGCAAAAAAAGATTCAGAATTTCTGCAGCCTAAGTTAAGCTGCTACCACTGCCATGCAGTTGGTAAACAACAGCGAGCTGTGGTGTGGCCAAATGGCAGTGCTCAAAAATGGTAGAGACTGGCTCTCAGCCTAAAAAGCAGGAATCTCCAGGAATATTCCCACTATCTTTCTGTGACATTAGGTTTTTTTGAGCTACACCAAACATATCCTGTCATCCTTCCTCAGTAGCGGTAGAATGGACTGTATCTGTCACCATCCAGAACTTTGTTTTATGAAAAAAAAAAATAATTTGCTTAGGTCAAAAATGAGCCCAAGGTCCTTGTTTGTCTTTGAATTTCTGCTTCTGCTTTCCTTCATTGATGGGGTGGCACGTCTGGATTTTTGTCTTAAATTTGGAGTCAACAAAGAGAATGGTATATACTCTGTAAATGATTCTCTACAAGCAGGCATCCATCTGATGGCCTCCCAAGCTTGGGAATGGAATGCCATGTGTCACCTGACTGCCTCCAAAGTGCAGTAGCCAGGCAATTTTTCAGCAGCTCTGGCATTAATTGAAGGCCATCTGAAGTCCTGATTCTGTGGGTCACTACTGCCCCTAGGGTGGCATCTGTTAAAGTCCCCCCCCCTCTGCCTTGGAGGCACTTTCACCTGGAGTGTCCTTTGAAAACTGTTGAAATTTGCAGAAAACCAGCATCTCCCTCTCTGGTTTGTAGAAAAGGTGTGCTGTGGAGGGTAAAATGCACTCCCATGGCAAAGTCTTGCCCTCTTGTTCTAGTCAGTGTATCTTTCACTTTAGGGCCAAATATTGTGGACTAATCAAACAGGGTATTAAGAAATGATGCCATGCCATAAAGCAGTCCACAAAATGACAGTGGTAGCACAACGGAGAATTGCAATGCCTGTGCCTTTCATGCATGCTGTACCATTCAGTATATCTGAAATGAGCCACATGGAAATGTTTGAGATAGACTGCATAGTGGCCAACTGAGTCTCTTAAGGTCTGATGAGACTCTATTGAAGGTTAAGATACCACCAATTAAGAAACATCAGAGATCAAAGTCCCTTTGAAGTCTAGTCATATATGTCATATATGTCATACAAGTTTAGTGCATGCAAAATGAAGATGGCAGAAAGCATTTGTGTGCTTCCCAAAATGATCCAAGGTCCATGACTCTCTTTGTAGGGGCAAATCAAGAAATTCTCCTCAAATATTTCCTTTTTTGTGGCTGCAGTAACAACAATGTCATCAATAGCAGGACCCTTGTGGTACCAAAACTCTGTCAAATTTGCAGAGCATAAGCTCTACTATATCAAATTTGTTCCAAGTCCTTTGGGACATGAGATTGAGAAGCATGTCTGAATGTGGCACCACCTGAGACATGGATAGGTCTACACTGAAGGCCTTGAAAAAGACCAACTCCTCCAAGGAAGGGGCTGCGATGGTGCAATCCCATTGTCTCAATATTTCCAGGAGATCACTACAAGAGGAGTCATCTCAGGGAATTCACAGGGAACAATCTCCTTCATTAAGGTCAGAATCTTCTGTTAGGAAGTTCTAAGGGGAATCCAAGTGATTTTACATATACTGGCTGTTCTGATATACCTCCTTGTGGGAAAATCTGAGGGGAGAAGGAGGGGAGCCCTAGGCCTTAGGCTGACTAAAGCGTTTGGAAACAGACAAGTTCATAAGACACCAATGCCCAGGACAAGAAGACATGGATGGATTTGACACCATATGTATTGATCCAGTCTCTGAACATGACGAAATCCTCTCCATGAAGCTAGATTGGGAACAGACCCTTCCCTCTGTCTGCTTATCAAGGAGCAGTCTCCAATCCAGCTGTCAACCCAGCTGGGCCCACCAAGACCAGAACCAAGCTGTCCAGGGCTGATGCACCCAGGGGCAACAACAGCTCTGATAACCTCAGAACTGACACCAAACTTTGGTTCACAGCTCTGATACTACTATAGATTGCTCCAATAGTGCTGGAGTTGAATATATCAAGGTGGATTTCAGTGCCAAAGCCACTGAAACTGTCAGTACTGCCACTGAAACACAGGTGGGTATCAAATCCAGGATCACTGCTGCTGACAGGTGGACCAGAGAAAGAACTGCTAGAGAAGTGAAGGGAGATGCAATGCTCTCCATCCTCAGAGCCAAGGGAGATGGAACCTTCAATAATTACTTACTAACATTGCTGTTACACCTGCTCCCCCCATTTCTTAACCACACTGCTTTTGACTGTTAATACTACTTTTCTACTTTCTCCTATGTTTCTTTCTTGCTAGCCATAAAATGAAGCTCTTCTCCTTTAACCTTTTGAACAGTCTACCATTTCAATAACAATTTTCCAAACAGTTTTCTTACAAGCATTAAGAAGCAGATTAAAACTCAATTCTATCACTATGCTTGTTTCTGTTAATAACATTAAGCTGTGCATCTCCTTTTTTCCTCAACTTTCACCTTACTGATTGTTTTTCTTTTCTGGCCTGCTCAGCCCTCCTTGCTCAAACTGCTGAGTTCACCTTCACTACGCTTGGGCACACTCCGCTCCCCTAACCTACCCCCATTCTCACCCACCCCCATTTCCATTACATTTATTCTAACCTTAACTCTTCCCATCACCTCACTTCCACTAAACACACATACATAATTCCCACTCCACACCTACAACACATCATTAATTTACAACTACCACCTACATACTAATTGTCAACCTCATCTTAAGAAATTGCTCCGTCTATCTCCCAAAACTCCTAAGCCTCTGTCTATCCTCCAAATCTTAAATTCTAACTAAACTACTTAACAACCTCCACTCCCACTCCACACTGTTACTTAACTCTAACACTATACTCATCATTCTTCCTCCTCCTCCAACTAACCTCACTTCAAGATACCTATATCACCCACTATCCTACAGCCACTATAACACATAATAGAAAGTCACCTACCAGCTTTTCTAACATATCCTCTAGCCTATACACCACAGACTTAATACTATGCTCAAAACTAAAATTTCTTTCCACACTCTTTCATCCCTTCACTAAAAAAACACCAGCTCATAATTACTCAATAAATGCAAAAAGAAGACAGGAACTCTATTCTTTTCCACCCACAAACTAAGCCAGCCCAGTGTGGAGACATATACCCCAACCCAGCCCCAAACACAACCCCTCCTACACCCAACAACTCCTATAAATCATTAAATATTATAACCATTAACCTCCAAAGTATCAGGAACAAAATACCAGAATTCCACTCTTGGATATCTCATAACAAATGCAACATCATAGCCGCCACCGAAACATGGCTGAAGCCCTATACTAAAGATATAAAATTCCTACCACCAGGCTTTGCCTAACATTAGACCAACCCTGTATAAAAGGTGGAAGAGTCTGTCTGATACATACTAGCACCTTCTCTATCATATACCAAGCCTATCCCACAATTCTTCTCAGATGCAATATTAGTCTCCTTCCTTAGAATACACAATTGTAAAAATATCTGTATTATTGCATTATACATTCCTCCTGGCAATAACATCCCAGTATTAGAGGAAATACTGTCATGGGCTTCAAACAATATTGCAAATGAAACTATAATCTTAGGAGACGTCAATATTAATTGGCTTGACATCTTCCACCAAAATCCCACCTCCAACATCAACCTATAAACCTTTACCCAACTAATTAACAATATAACTAGACCTAAAAAAAAAAGCAACAGTGGCTCTATCCTAGACTGGATATTAGTCTCTGACGAAACAAAGACTGCGTCCACAGGAACTCTCCTTAATACCATAAGTGACCATTTACCTGCCTTTATAGTTAAAAAAATTAGCAGACATCACTACAAACTACAGAGCTATGCCATTTCTGTCCCACCACATTGAATGACACCTTACAACATATTAATTGGAACTCATTACAATTCCTTCCCCTAAAGCCGTTAAGATATTTAACGCTACATTTCTCAAGGTTCTAGACAACCAAGCTCTGCTCATTCTAAGGAGGATAAAAACTAATCACACCACCTGGCTCATAAAACCCACTAAACAGCTAACCATAAAGGATAAGGCTTGCAATCATTGGCGAAAAACAAAAATGTAATCAACCTGACAAAATATAAACAACTCTGTAATCAAGTAAAGCGACTAGTCAGAAAAGACCAAAATGATCACATAACCCTACAAAACCTCCATAAACATAACAGTAAAAAGTTCTGGAGCTCCAACAATTTACTACTACATCCAAGGTTAAATAATCCTTGCCCAAACTCAGACAAAAGACCCACAGAAATAGATGCACTCTAACTCCTATTTCATCAATATTATTGCCAATCTAACTACCACCTTTCCTTTCAACCCCAGTCCCAAGATAGCCCTTCTTCCCCCTACACCAAGCTCTCTCTCTCACCTATCCCTACCAACACAATAAAAAAGCGGCTCCAAAAACTTAAAACTTGCATCAAAGCCCCAGACAACCTACCTGCTGAGTTCCTACAAAATGCTGCAAATTACATTGCCTTTCCCATCAGCATTCTTATTAAGAGATCTATTCTGGAATCCTATACACCCACTAATTGGAAAAAGGCATACATTCTTGCCTCTACATAAAAGAGGCACTAAAAGACATCTCCAACTTCTGGCCTATTGCTATCTTCTCACCCATCTCTAAGATCCTAGAAATCCACACCCAACTGCTTCAATATATGCTTCACAACCAAATCCTTTCTCCCACTCAACATGGACTTTGGCCTGGTCATAGCACAAATACAGTTCTTATATCCTTCTCTGACACAGTTAACCAGGCCTGAGATGATGGTAAACTTGTCTCCTCCCTCTTTTTAGACCTCTCCAAGGCCTTTGATACCATCTCTGACTCTCTCCTCTCTAAACTGACACAGGCATTTCACCCCAGTCCCTAGATTTGTTCTCAAACTACCTCACAAAAGGCAACAATCAACCAAATGGCAAAATTCATTCTCACCTTTCCTCAACACCACTACAGGTGTTCCACAAGGTTCCATACTGGGGTGCCTCTTGTTCAGCACCTTTATCAATAACTTTCATACCTCTCTTATCCAGAGTACTGTCATCCAATAAGCAGATGATTCCACAATCATCTGTGCTGCCAACTCACCATCTGAACTGCACCAACTCACACAAGACACCCTTACTACTACAGAGATGTGGATGTCTAACAACCATGTCACCCTAAACCCCAACAAAACAAAACTTTTTCTTTTCCTACCCAAAAAATCTACTCCACTAAACAAGGAAAATGTCACCATCCATGGTCAAAGTAGCACAATAATTGAAGTCGTACCGCATACTAAATCATTAGCCATCATTATAGATGAAAACTTGACATCTGATCTGCACATTCACACTATAATTAAACAATCACACCAAAAACTGGGATCTCTGTATATACAAAAATACTTCCTCAACCATTCCACAAATGTCTCACCTCTTCCTTACTACTACCCTCTCTTCTGTATGGTGCACCTCTCCTGACCAATATTCACGCCTCTCTTAAATCCAAACTAGCCTCATGCTACAATAAAATCACTAAATGTGTAACAAAAGCAACCTATTCTTCTCACCACTGCTCCTCTCTGATCCAACTTCACTGGCTGGAACTACCACATCATCTGCATCTTATTCAACTAACCTTTGCACGCAAAGTTATCTATAAGCCATCTACCTGCCCCTCCTTGTCTTCCTACTCACACAATATCATCCAAACAGACCCCTCTGATCCAATAATCACCTATTCCTAAATGGATTTGAAACCAATCCGTGCAACAGGACAAATGTGCTACTCCTTTACTGCAGCTAAACTATGGAATATCCTTCAATCAATAAGGTCCATCAGCACTACCCCTTTTTTAAGATATTCCTCAGACAATACCTCACCTCTCTATGGCAATGTAATTGTACCAAGTATGTAGTTTCTATAACTTGAGCCCCTTTTTTCTTGCCTTCCCATTCCTGACTACTCCCTCTCTTGCTCTATATATCCTCACTCTTTTTCTCTCTACTCTGCAAGACTCCTCTTCTATATTTACTATCTAAAGTAATGCCATACATAGCTCTCTCTCTCTCTCTATATATATATATATATATATATATACATATATATATATATATACACGCTATATATAGGTACTCTTATCCCTAGACCATGTTACTCAATTCCCAATCTTCACTTATGGTTTAACACAGCCTAAAAATACTACCTATATATTATCTTACATCTAGCATAGAGCTCTTCCTATCACCAACTGAACCTACTGCTCAATGGCATTGTCTTTGTGCCATAGACTACCTCTCTATGTACGAGTGTAGTATGTTGTTGTTCTGATATCACCATTTCTTAGTCCTACATTGTACATTGCTCCACTGAATTTGTACTTTACTGTTCAAAATGTAATGTAATGTAATGCTTTATAGTGTAAGTATAATTCTTGTATAATCACCAGCAACAAAACGTGAACTGAATACACTATAAATAAAAAAACGGCCATAAAACACATCAAACTTTGATTTTCTGCAGATCCAGTAAGCACTTTCATCTCCCAACACTGAGACTTCATCAGACTGAATAAACTGCTCTACAAAAATGCATTAAAATACATCAAAATACATCACATGACTTGTCAGATTAATACCGCAACCCTTTCCTTTTCAAATAGGCTACAAAATCTTCATGGCTATTCAACCCTAGTGAGTAACATGCATTCTTCCTGACTTGCCATAGGTATTCAAGCCAACTTAGGTCTTCCTCAGCATTAAACATTATTGCATAATCCTTTATTTCACCTAACACCAAAAATTTAAACAATGACAATTCCTTTTTATAATGCTTACTTAGTGCATTATTCTCATCTTTGATCTCAACTGCTCTTTTGTGCTCGTACATTCTTTTGTTTAAATATCTGCTGGTTTGTCCTACATAAAATGCCCCACATGACTGGCAAATCAAATACGCTACATATTTATATTTACACGTAAATTACCATTAATGTTAATTTTATAGTTGTTTATAGTGATTTCATTTATACCATCATAAACTAAATCACATAAATTGCAAGCTAAACATATGTACATTCTTCCCCTCACTGTCTTTACATAGTTAACATTCAGCTTACTCTGAAAACATTTTCCTTTTTTTCTGCACACACACAGAACATTCTCCACTACTTTATAAACCTCCTCACAGCTTTTTAAGATCTTCCAATTATTTATA